>NC_061120.1:214660838-214667000 GCF_002878395.1 Capsicum annuum | reverse complement strand
ATACATATTAACATCAGTTTCAATAGTAAATTATGTAGACGGTACTATACTTTCGTTATACATTGAATACACTTATTAACGAAACAGTACGACCTAAATTCTTTCACATGTTTTGACTTCAAGATGGCAATAGCGTGAGGACAAGGAATCTTGTCTTTTTAAAATCTCTCACAGATGCACGATCCACTTTCGAGGTTGACGATACATCTTCTTCCAAAATCATAAACTGAGTAGATATAGGTTGAAGAAGACTTGACCTGAATAAAAAAAGATTCAGTTTTTTTCGTAACTTGATGCTTCCGACGTTCATTTAAAATTCTCATTGTAACATCGGAGGACATAGCTGAAATAGACAATCATAATATGATTAGTAGTAATAACAATTTATAATTTTTTTTATTTTGGGTGTTATAAATCGATTATACAGAGAAAAAAATTCACATACAACATAAGATATAAAATATACATTACAACTCAATAAAGTATATATGTTTTATCCTATTAATTAATTTTTGAATGCAAACAACACAATACCAAAATGTTAATCTACGCATATACAAAACACAGTGAATGTATATGTAAATAATAGACGACATTGCTATGTATATAACATAAACTTGTTTCCCTCCAATTTACAAATTTAGGACATCAATTAATCCAATCCGAAAAAAAATAGACAATTTCATGTGCTCAACATGAAAACAATCTCCGCAAAATGAAACTTAACGTCATTCTAATATTCACGCAAATTTAAGTAAATAAATTTCGTAACAAAGCTAAAAATAATACCTCTTTTGCCTGAAAAAAATTATTTACAATACCTCTTTTTTGTCTAAAAAAATTAACGAAATCAACCTAAAAAAAATCATCGATCACGCAACAACAATACCTAAAAGAATAGCAAAAAAAAAAATCCTCTTTCTGTTTCGATTCTCCATTGACTAGAGTACCTCAAAAGAATAGCAATTTCATCATCTTGAATTTCAATTAATTTTTTTTTTCAAAACGATCGACAAATAGGTACTTGATTTGTTTTTGTTTTGTGTTTTTTCGTCTGATTTATTTTTAGCGTATTTGTATAATTCAAAATTTAAATTTCAATAGTTATTACATAATTTAAGGGATGTCGTAATCCACTTAATTAATTGACTGCAAAAATTACGTCCTTAAAGGAAGGGAATAGTTATTTTCATTTTTAAGGGCAGTAACAAATTCACATATACACAGGCTTCTATGCATATGTTGCCTATCTTATATATATTAATTGAGAGAGAGTAAAATAATTAAAAAATAAAAAAGAGTGTAATTACTTCTAAAAATGTTGGTATTTATGTTATTTATACATTATTTTTAGACTTATATATACTATGGGTTACTAGTTCAGTTAAGTAGAAGGCCATTAAATTGATGGGCTCATGAAGGACCCAAGGCTATATTGAACAGGGCTGTCAAATCCATCAATGTTTTAAGGGTGAATGTGTAAGCAAAACATAGCAAACCAACAACGATATGTGTAAGCAAAACATAGCAAAACAACAACGATATACCCAATGTATTCAAACAAGTCCAGATAGGGTACGATATGTGTTGTGATCCAAGATAACTCTATTGGACCGATTAAAATGTTGGAGAGCTTTATTTGAAATCTAGGTTCAATTAGCATGTGAATGAGATTTTACCCTTCCCTTGAGAGATAAAGATGTTATTTCCGTTAGACCCTTGACTTAAGTAAAAAACGTTAGAAAAAAGAAAGCAAGAGAAAAAAAGAAGTCAAACAAAATGCTAAATAATGCATACTAAAAGGCAACAATATTAACATTTCTACATTAAGATGACCATAAAGCAAAGAAAGGAGGAAGTGAAAATTTGTTAAGAAAGATGAACTGCAAACTGTCAAAAATTATGAAACTCAATACAAATATCATCTGTATGTTAACGTTATTATTTAAGACAAAGATGACACATTTCTACATAACAGTGGAAGGGAAGGATACATAAACGCAGTATAGGAATACGTAACAATATTATGAAAATATACTAGTCACTGTTCAGAGACTACTCCGTCTTGTGGCTTTGGCTCTGCATCTTTAGGACTCTCGACCGCTGCTAAGTTCTTATTCTCTGCTTCTTTTATTGTCTTCAGCTCTGCATCTTTAGGATTCTCAACCGCTGCTAAGTTCTTATCCGCTGCTGCTTTTATCATCTTCAGCTCTGTATCTTTAGGACTCGCAACCGCTGCTAAGTTCTTATCGTCTGCTTCTTTTACTGTCTTCAGCTCTGCATCTTTAGGACTCGCAACCGCTGCTAAGTTCTTATCCTCGGCTTCTTTTATTCTCTTCAGGAGGTCTGCTTTTTTCTGCTGAAGAGCTTCCAGTTTGGCATTGATCTTATCCAACTTGGATTTCAACTTACTAAGATCTTTGCTTTTATACTTGTCCTCGAGTTTTCTCTTCTTCTCAGCTTTATCTTTTTTCGAATCCTTTTGTTTCTCATCTTTACCTTCCTTCCCCGTCGCCTTCTTTGTACTTTTCTCTTCTGCTTCATTGTTGGATGCTTTCTTGTCTTCCTCACCTTTTATGTCTCTTGTGGAGACTTCAGCCGCATTCTCCTTGGCTTCTTCATCTGATTCCTCTTTGCTCTTGACTTTCTTTTCTTTGTCCTTCTTGCTTTTCTTCTCTTTATCCTTCTTCTTGTCGCCTTCATCATCCTTCTCTTCCTCAGACTCCTCTTTGCTCTTGTCCTTCTTGTGTTTCTTCTCTTTATCCTTTTTCTTCTCTTTTTTATCACCCTTCTCTTCCTCCGTTTCTTCCTTGTCTTCTTCCTCCGACTCCTCATTGCTCTTATCTTTCTTTCCTTTCTCCTTTTTCTCTTTCTTTTCCTTCTTGTGTTTCTTCTCTTTCTTCTCCCCTTTTTCATCCGTTTCTTCTTCCAACTCCTCTTTGCTCTTCTCTTTCTCCTCTTTTTCCTTTTTCTCTATCTTAACAATCTCGAGTTTCTTCTCCACTTTTTGATCATCGTTTTCTTCCTCTACTTCTTCCTTTTTCTCAATCTTAGCCATCTTGAGTTTCTTCTCGCCTTTTGCATCATCCTTTTCTTCTTCCGAATCCTCTTTAATCTTCACTTTCTTCTCTTTCTTAACCTTCTTGAGTTTCTTCTCCCCTCCTTCATCATACTTCTCGTCCTCAGCTTCTTCGCTGTCTTCTTCTTCCGACTCCTGTTTGCTCTTGTCTTTCTTGTCTTTCTTCTCTTTATCCTTTTTCTTTTTCTTATCTTTATCCTCCTCCTTCCCTTTGTCATCATCCTTCTCTTCGTCAGTTTCCTCCTCCGACTTCTCTTTACTCTTGTCTTTCTTCTCTTTATCCTTTTTCTCTTTCTTATCTTTATCCTTCTTCTTCCCTTTTTCACCATCCTTCTCTTCCTCAGTTTCTTCCTCCGACTTCTCTTTGCTCTCGTCTTTCTTCTCTTTATCCTTTTCCTTTTTCTTATCTTTATCCTTCTTCTTCCCTTTCTCATCATCCTTCTCGTCCACAGTTTCTTCCTTCGATTCCTCTTTGCTCCCGTCTTTCTTTTCTTTATCCTTTTTCTCTTCCTTTTCCTTGTGTTTCTTCTCTTTTACATCTTTTGTTTCACCTTCTTTTTCATCCGCCGACTCCTCCTTTCTCTCCTTATGTTTTTCTTTATCAGTTGCGTCTTTCTTCTCTTTCTCCTTCAAATCATCGGACTTTTCCATCTCTTTATCGACTTTGAGATGTTGTTCTTCCTTTTCCATCTTTCTTCTTCTTCTTCCTTAGCACCAACAGCTGTTTCCCCTTCCTATCCAAAATTGTCCGCTCGTCAATGTGCCTTCAATTTCTCCGAGATATCTGAGAAGGAGACGCAGAATTAAGAAAATAACAAGGCTATAGTTTTCATGTTTAATATGGAAAGCACCGAAAGATTTTCTCAAAATAACGAAAGATAAACAGTGTTTTCACAGGTTGCGATGAACAAGGTATCAGGGAAGTTGTGTAGCCAAATAAATTCATATAAGGTAGCTTATACACATCTAGAGAAGAAAAGAACCATAAGGGAGGATAAGGACTCCACAACTTAACTCGAAAAGATCTCATTTAAAGACCAATACTAAGATTGCCTAGAACAGGGTGATCACCAAAAGGAATTACTCAACTCGGAAAGATATTTCTGCTATGAATGGCATGATACTGAATAAACGAGTACCTCTTGTAGATGGAATAAGGCTTATCCTCTTAATTTTTTTCCTGCACTTATATACCGCTTTATACTTTTAGCTTCTAACTAATTTTCAGCATTTCTTCTCCATAACCCCCCACTCAGCTGGTAGTTTTTCTTCTTTTTTCGTTCTTCCCTCGTCATACTAGACATAATAAGTGAACTTTACTATGATCTTATTTACTAAATGACACGGATTTTCCCCAAACTCAAATTAAGATACAGTTTAAACCTAAAGAACCACAAAGTCCTCTCTCACAAGGATGTATTATCTAAGAGTTACAATCACATGAGAAGGCAACTGAACTATTAACATTTGTCTATTAGATCAAAAGCCAAAATACGAAGGGAAGTCAACCAAATGAAACTACAGTAAACAGGGATAGTGATCCACTAGATGGAGCTTACACATACTTATTGGACACAGATATCCCATCTTTACATTCTGTAAACCTGACTCCAGAAATATTACTTCAGTGAAACATTTCCTCTATCCTTTTCCTGCACTTCTATATTCCATGCCACTTACACTTTCAACTTCTAAATTCATTTTGAGCATTTCTTGTTCTCCATAAACCGCATCTAGCGGTAGTTTTATCTAATTTTTCATGTCACTTTATACCACATGAAAAAGACTGATTTGATTCACTACATAGCATTTTCCTCCTAACTCCAAATTCAGTTGCAGAAAAGACTTAATAGGCCAATAGCAACGGTAGGATTCTAAGATATCTCAGAATACTGGCAATTGCCGATAACTCAGAGATGTCGCTGATTATTTAGTAGCCTCATTCCACTTTAATATTGTTAATTGACACGCAGTAGCCACAATATAGATTACCTTGTATTCTAATCCACAGGACCACAACAAGAAAAACAAACTCGACCTGTGTGTTTGCTAACATTGTCGGTTCCAAGCCCATATAAAGGAAGAGGGTTGCGGTAAGTTGATAGTCGGTGTAAACTAGTAAATTGATGATGAATCCACACAATACAGAATATCATACAACTATCCATTTTTTCGTAAGGCAGAGAAGAAACACAAAAGAAGCTTTTGTTTCCAAAATTATTTTTCCTATTCCAAATTTCTTCATGGGCATACAGAAACTTACTGAATGATCACAATCAATCAAAACGGTAATTCTTGCATAGATAAAGGAAAGTGATACTCGGTAACAAACAATTATACCCAATACAGATCTCATTTTCTCATTTGCAAGGAGTATGGGGAGGGACCCTAGTAAAGGTTCAAATTAACAATCACACAGATTTGAAATGAAGGCATTATACTTAAACAAAACCTCAAATTCGACAGCAAATTCCTTTTAGACATTTGAACTACTGTTTGCTCCAATTGAACAAATGATAAGGTGTTCCTATTAAACACTTCCTGTTCAAATTTTAAAGTTCTTTTGTGTGTGTTCTCAGTTGCTCATGACTTATAAGTTAGTCCTAATAACCCATATAAGTCCAACATGTCCCAACTAAGGATGATGTGAATAACTGAAGGAGATCACATATTTTAAGTGGTCTAAACTTATCTATGTAATGGGGATTCGAGATCATGGGCAAAAACAATTTTCAAACTTTGAACTGAAAGTATCTAATAGGATCATATGTGTACATGCTCAATTGAAACATGCACTAACTCGGGCATCTAAATGAAATTTGCCGCTAAGTTCATCAAAATTGATCATAAAGCCCCCATCTGTATTTTTGTATACAGCGATCTCAAATTCTCAAAACAACAAAACTAGTATAAACAAGAAACCCAATAAAAGATGATACAAAGCATCAAAAGAAGTCAACTTTTGCACAAAACAAACAACACCCAAGTGAAGTAATCAAAAATAAAACTTACCCTTTTCAGTAAGCAGAAAAAAAAAACTCCAAGAAACTCAATAAAAAGATGATATAAAAAGCAGCAAAAGG
>NC_061120.1:214565675-214657838 GCF_002878395.1 Capsicum annuum | reverse complement strand
AAATTAAAAGACACTTGTTGCCAAGTCAAACTCAACATCCTAAAAAAACTTCGAGGAAGATACAAAGGACAGATCGTTTCATGATATACCATCAGTGCACATCAGTCAAAACACATGGTTGGTGTCCTGGCAAGAGTAAGGCCACAAAACAACTACACAAGCATAAGATCAAACCAATTTTAACTTGTAGTAACAACATTTGATGCACAGAACCCGAAATATTTGATGAAACAACACACAACTAAAAACTTGCATTAAAATACACAAAAGGAAAGTAGGGAGAAAAAAAGCCCTTTTAACTCCATTAAAACATGTGTTTGGTTGAACAATCCCATCAAACAACAACAAAAATCACGAAAATCACCAACACCCATGTCATAAAAAACCCAAATGAACACCACTGAACCATCAAAATCATAATAAAATTCAAGCTCAAGCTCATTTGTTAAAGGGTTGATATCATACCCAAAAGGATTTTGACCACATACCTTATGGAGCACAAATTTTGAAAACTTCTTTGAGAAAACTTTAATCAATAGATTTGAGCAGCTTGGCCAATAAATCTAATCTTTTTTTTTTTTCAGAATTGAGATTTTGGTTGTGTTTAGAGAAAAAAGAAATGGCAGCGATCAATTTGATAAAGACGATGAACTTTGGTATACACACACATGCAGCTTTGGAGAAGGATTGTTGTAATTTTTGATCGGAATTTTGGTTGTGAATTTAGAGCAAAAAGAAAATGGCATCGATGAGTTTTGGTAAAGGCAATGAACTTTGATATACAGGACAACAACTTTGGGAAGGACTAATGTAATATTTTTTTCTAAAATATATATATATATATATATATATATATCTACTAGAAGGTTCCCTATATTAAAATTAACTACCTTCAGGGGAGACATTGTTGCCACAAAGTAAGTTTTAGCGACGACATATATTTGTTGCCACTATAAAAATGGAGCCAAAAATTTTATTTTCGCGGAAACTAAAATTTTCTATATAGTGACGCGTATTAGCAACGACAAAAAAAAGTTGATGCTAAAAGACTATTTATTGCAACGACAATATTTGTCGCCACTGTATATGATGTTTCTGCAGCAATAAACTTAGTCGCCACTAATTGTCATCACTATATAGCCTGTTTGTTGTAGTGTACCTTACACCAGCCCCGCCTGTAAACTTTCAAAAATCCACAGGAATCTCGTCCGGCCCCGTCGCCCTACCCCTCCTCATCCTATGAATAGCCTCGCTAACCTCCTCCACCTTAAAATGCCTACAATAGCTGAAATCACGACACCCCTCTGAGTGCTTCAGCTCTCCTAACACAATGTCCCTGTCCCCTTCCTCATTTAAGAGACAATGAAAATACGACTGTCATATTCTCTTAATATGCACGTCCTCCACCAGCACACTGCCATCCTTCCCCTTAATACAATTCACTTGATCAATGTCCCTCCCTTCCTCTCCCTAGCCTTGGCAAGCCTAAACAAAATTTTTTCCCTACCTCTCTCTTCTAACCTCTCATATACAAGATCTTAAACCCTGCCATCTTCGCAGCCGTAATTGCTAACTTGGCCTCTCTCGTAGCTAACTTATACTCCTCCCTATTTACCTGTTTATCCTCTTCATCCTTACTCTCTACCAACTTAGCTTACGCCCACTTCTTAGTCTCTACTTTCTTCTTAACTTCTTCATTCCACCACTAGTCCCCCCGACGCTGACCAACCCGGCCCCTCGAGACACCCAACACCTATCTAGTCGTCTCCTTAACGCATCTAACCGCCCTATCCCACATACCATCCATGTCTCCCCTACACTCCCACACCCCCATCTCCTCCACCTTCACCCCTATCTCTAGCACACTCACCGGCGTCAAGCCACCCCACTTAATCCTAGGTCGGCCCTCCTCACCCTTTCTCTTCCTATCCTTTTTCAAACCCAGGTCCATTACCAGAAGCCTATGTTGGGTCGAAAGGTTCTCACTCGGAATGACCTTACAATCCCGACACAACACCCTATCTCCTTTCATAAGCAACTGAAAGTCAATCTGGGTCCTGGCTATTGCGCTTCGGAAGGTGATTATGTGATCCTTCTTCTTCGGAAAGCTCGAATTCACTACCACCATCCCAAAGGCCTCTCAAAATCCAACGGAGCCACTCCCTCATCATTCCTCTCCCCAAAAACATACCCACCACGCACATCGCCATAGTCTCCCGGTAATACTCCTATATGACCATTAAAATTCCCTACTACCACAATCTTCTCAGAGCTAGACACGCCTCTCACCACCTCGTCTAAAACCTTCCAAAACCGCTCCTTCTTCTCTCATGAAGGAGATTTTATCAAATACACTCTAGTCACGAACATGGAGTCGGTGAGTATTTTTTTGGGTCCATGAAAAAAAGGTGAAATGGATTTAAAAAAGCTTAAAGGAAATTGAGGGTAAATTTGTCTTTATTCATATTCAACTCATGTATATTATATTTATTATTAATAACAGTATACCACCAAATGAAATCTGTTTAGTTATACACTGTCCTAAAACTGTCAAACAAAAATATTAAATAATGTCATATAAGGAGATTTATCAAATACACTCTAGTCACGAACATGAAGTCCATGAGTATTTTTTCAAGTCCATGAAAAAAGTTGAAAAGGATTTAAAAAAGTTTAAAGGAATTTGAGGGTAATTTTATTTTTATTTATATTCATCTCATGTATATGTATATTAATACCACCAAATGAAATCTGTTTAGTTGTACACTGTCCCAGAACTATCAAACAAAAATATTAACTAATATCATATTTAATATATATATTATTTATCTAATTCACTCCATCAATAAGTTGTTTGCTAGAGTGTATAAGAATTATACAAAATATAATGTATTAGTAATGTGTATTAATTATGCTTGCATTAATTGTACTTATATTTTTTTTATACAATATTTAATTTGTTGTATTAAAAATAACATAAATTGCATAATTTATAAAAAAATATTATTTTTTATAGAAGTACTCTCCATATATATGGTGAAAAAAATGTTGAAAAGATTTTGAGAAATAATTGTGTTCTTAATCATGCTAATGCATGTATTAAAATTCATTGCATTGCTAATGTCATTAATCTAATACAACAATAGAATTAATAATTAATGCAAACATTAATTATACATAGACTAAAAAATATATTAAATAACATATTAATAATACATAAAATTAATACATATATTATTCTTTTCAATACACTCTATCAAATCAACTCTAATAAATTTGTAGCTATGTATTTAGCCTATGCATTAAGAGCATTTTGAGTGAAGCATTAGAACTTAGAAGTCCTTGTCTGTTTGGTATGCAAACTCAATTTGTAACTCTGTACATATTAATAATTAATGGAATTTTAGATATAGAGAAATAAAATAGAATTTCTTGTCAAAAGACAGAGAAACATATATGCTCTTCTACTTGGTCGCCTTACAAAAGATAATTATTTTAATTAATTTATTTAATTTATAAAATTAATAAAAACTTATTATTTTCTACTAATATTAATCCTATACTAAAGTACATACATATAGGCATTTGGTCATGAGATTTTTTTTAAAAAATAATTTACTTTAGCAAAAAAGTAAAAATATTAGTGTTTGACCATAAGTATTATTTCACTTTAGTAAAAATTATTTTTGAATTTTTTTTATACTTCTATGTTTCTCATAAAATTTCAAAAATAATACTAATTTATATTCATGATCAAACATAACTCCAACTTCAACTTAAATTTAAAAAAATTATTATTTTTCTGACCAAATAAGGGCATCATTACAACTTTTTTTTTAACTCAGGGGAGTGTGTGGGCAACAAAAATTTATTAAATTAGAGTTTGTACTAAATTCAAATGATATTAAATTCAAAATATATTAGTTCTAGATAAATATTGCGGATTGATATAATATTTGAATTATAATTTAAGTCCAAATATATATAGATTTAATTAAAGTTGAATTTTTATTGGGTTAGCCCATTAATTTGGGCTACAAATGATGAAACCATTTTGCTAAGCTCTAAGATATTATCATATTCTAGAGACCCAAATGAGCACCATGTGTTGAAGGACGTGGCATGTTAGAGCCAATAGGACCATGCCACATATCAAAATAATGCAATAGGCCTAGTGAAATCAAAAGTCCATGAAAGGGCCATGTCACTTGAATCTGATTAGTCAAAAGAAGTTCATCTTCACCATGACTCTTTCATTTTGACAGAGGCAACAATTATACCGATAAACAAGAGAGAGTTCGTGGATCAAACGCTTTATAAAATCCACAAATCAAGATTCAAGATTAAGATCGCAAGATTTAAGAACAAGTTTCAAAGCCTTTGGATTCAAGTACAAGTCAAGATCAAATCCATTAAGTTCACAAATCAAGCTCAAATTCAATATCAAGCTCAAAACCCTTGAATTTATATTTGAAAAGGCAAATCAGGTGATTCATAGAGATTATAACACTGATTTATTGAAATCAATAAAACGATTGTTGCAATATTTCTTTTGTCGATTATTATTTTTGATCTTAAAATTTTATTGTCCAACAATGTTTTATATAAGTAGATGTTTGTCCATGAAAATTATTTACATTTTCTTGAAAAATTATTTCACTTTACTAAAAAAAGCGCAAATAAGATGTGCTTGACCATGAAAAGTGAAAATTAGTCCTAAGCCGAGGGTCTATCAGGAACAACTAATTCGATACTTTGCTTGTTTCCTAGAAAGTTGAAGCGAGATTGAGATGGTTCGATCATGTGATAAGGAGGGGCATAGATGCCCAGAGGTATGTTGATGTTTTTACTTTTTTTACTTATACTTTTCTCACAAAATTTAAAAAATAACTTTAATTTATGTTTATGATTAAATACAACTCTAACTCGAATTCTAAAAAATTATGATTTTCATGCCAAACGGGCTCTGAGTTTTTCGGGCCAAACGTCCACTAATTAGAAGTCTTTGATTAAAGAAAAGAAAGGACAGAATTATTAGTATTAAAGAAAGAAAAGGAGTAACGAAAAGAAGGTTTAAATTAAAGTAAGTAGTAAAAAAAGAAACCTCCCTTCACGCTCTCTCTCTCTCTCACACACACACGGTGTTGCAAACAGCAAAGCACTTTCTGTCCTATTCCTCCCTCCCTCTCTCTGCCTCTTTCTCTCTCTAACAAATTTTTCTGAAAGGGGGTCGAACCAAAAACTTCAAGAGAAAGAAAAGGGACAAACAGAGGGAGGAGAGAGAGAGAGAGAGCCAAGAATTAACAAGATCTCTCATTCTTCTCTACAATGAATGACCTTTTAAATGTAAGTTTTCCATATTTTTCACATCACCCCTCTTTTTTTTTTTGGTTTGTTTGTATCTGCATTTTCTTGATCTGTATGGAAGCTGAAAAAATGCAAAGAAATGAGAAAAAAGATGAAAACTTGCTGACCCTTCTTGGATTTTTGATGTTTTAATGCTTTAATTGCTCAAATGGTCAAGTTTTAGTTGTATTGATAGCCACTTTACCATTTTATTGATCTGTATGGCAGCTGAAAAAATGCAAAGAAATGGGAAAAAAAGAAGAAAACTTGCTGACCTTTTTGGATTTTTGATGTTTTAATGCTTTAATTACTTAAATGGTTAAGTTTTAGTTGTAATGATTGCTGTTTTACCATTTTATTGATCTGTATGACAGCTGAGAAATACGAAGAAATGCGGAAAAAGAAGAAAACTTGCTGACCCTTTTTTGGATTATTGATGTTTTAATGCTTTAGTTGCTCAAATGTTCAAGTTTTAGTTCTAATGATAGCCGCTTTACCATTTTATTGATCTGTATAACAGCTGAGAAATGCAAAGAAATGGGAAAAAAACCATGATTAATTGTGCTTAGAGGGTGAAATTTTTTAGTTGTCATGATGGCCACTTTACCATTTTCTTGATCTGGATGGCTGAGATATTCAGAGAAATGGGAAAAAGGATTAAATTGCTGAACCCTTTTGGATTTTGACAAATTTTAGTGGTCATGCTTGTCACTTTTACCATTTTTTTGATCTGTCTGGCAACTGAGAGACACAAAGAATGGGAAAAAGAACAAATTTTGTGGAACCTTTTTGGATTTTTCCATGTTTCACTGCTTTCATTGCTCAAAGGGTCAATTTTTTAGTTCTTATGAAAGTCACTTTACCATTTGCTTGATCTGGATGGCAGCTGAGAAATCCAAAGAGATGGGAAAAAGAAATAAAACTTGCTGACCCTTTTTGGGTTCTCCTTCACTGCTTAGAATGATATATTTTGGTTGTCAAGATGGTCACTTTACAATTTTCTTGATCAGTGGCAGCTGAGAAATACAAAGAAATAGGGAAAAAAAGAAGAAAACTTTTGACCCTTATTGGGGTTTTCCACGTTCCACTGCTTAAAAGGACAAATTTTGGTTGTCCACTTCACCATTTTCTTGATATGTATGTATGGCAGCTGAGAAGTACAAGAAATGGAGGAAAGTAAAGGACTTGTTGACCCTTTATAGATTCTCCATGTGTCAGTGCTTTCATTGCTTAGAGGAGGGTCAAATTTTAGTTGTTTGATCTGGATAGCAGATGATAAATTCAAAGAAATCAGCAAAAAGAATAATAGTTGCTGTTCCCTTTTGGATTTTTCCTTGTTTCAATGCTTTTATTGCTTAGAGAGTCAATTTTAGTTGTCATGTTGGCCATTTTACCATTTTTTAAATCTTGCTGCAGTTGAGATATTTAAAGAAATAGAAAAAGGAATAAAACTTGTTGAGTATTTGGATTCCCCTATGTTTCACTTCTTTCATAGCTCAAAGGGTCAAACTTTAGTTGTCATGATAGCCACTTCACCTTTTTTTTTTAAATCTGGAAGGTAGCTGAGATATTCAAAGAAATGGGAAAAAAGGAATAAAACTTGTGGACCCTTTCTGGATTTTCCATGTTTCACTGCTTTCATTGCTCAAAGGGTCAATCTTTTATTTGTCATGATGACCACTTTACCATTTCTTTTGATCTGGCTGGCAGCTGAGAAATACAAAGAAATGGGGAAAAAAAAGACTTGCTGACCCCTTTTGGATTTTTCCATGTTTCTTCACTGCTTTCATTGCTTAGAGGGTCAAATTTTAGTTGTTATGATGGCCTCTTTACCATTTTTTTGGTCTGGATGGCAGCTGAGATATTCGAAGAAATGGCGAAAAGGAATAAAACTTGGCGACCCCTTCTTGGATTTTCCCATGTCTCGCTGTTTCATTGCTTAGAGGGTCAAATTTTTAGTTTGATCTGGTTGGCACCTGAGAAATACTAAGAAATAGGGAAAAAAATAGAACTTGCTGACCCCTTTTGATTTTTTCCACTTTTTACTCAAAAGGGTCAAATTTCAGTTGTCATGATGGCCACTTCACCATTTTTTTTTAAATCTGGATGACAGCTGAGATATTTAAAGAAATTGGAGAGGAACAACACTTCTCAACTCTTTTTGGATTTTCCTATGTTTCACTTCTTTCGTAGCTCAATGGGCCATGTTTTATTGGTCATTATACCCAATTACCTTTTTGTTGATCCATATGACAGCTGAAATGAGGAAAGAACAGAACTTGTTGACCCTTTTCTGGATTTTCCTGTATATAGCTGCTTTCATAGCTCAAAGGATCACCTTCTATTTATCATTGTACCCAATTTAACATTTTATTGTGCGACAACTGAGAACTACAAAGTAATGGAAAAAGACAACTTGTTGAGTCTTTTTGTGTTTTCCCTAGTTCTCATTGCTTTCATAGCTCAAATGGTCAACTATTTGTATGTCATTACCCAATTTTTCATGTTTCTTCTTCATTTGATTAAGAAAAGAAGGTTTTTGCAGTGTATAATTGTATAATTGAGCATTCTTGACAGCTTCTAGAAAATGGATAAGTTAGGAATGAAAAAGAAATGCAGAAAATGACAGACGAAAGATCAAACTCGTTTAAAAATGCTGCATTCTTGGCCTTCCTTTGCTGCTATAATCGAGTTGGTTTCAAAAAACTTGTACATAAATATTTTCATAAAAAAGAAAAAACGTTATATAAATAACTCTTTTATTACGTGCCATTTTGAAACAATACAGCAAGGTGAGAAATGATCTTTAGGCTTCACTGTCAAAGATGATGTCTGAGTGTTGTCGTGGTCCCTGTTATGGAGTGGTAAAAAGGTTCAAACTTTAGCATGATCTTCTCCTTCAGGAACCACTATTATCAATCTTTTCCCTGTTAAGGGTCCATACTTTCTCCACGCGAATATTTAACAGAATTTCTTGGTATGATTGGATCTTAGGAGGCAAAGTTGCTTGATCCTCTGTGGACTCTTCTCTATGGCATATTTTCCACCCAAGAATTGTCGCACTATAAGGCAATATTTAGCTTTCCATTGTGGTCTCTAACAAATTGGTGCTTAGTCAAATGTCTTTGCTAATGTAAAAAAAGAGGAAAATGCTAATATGGTGTCACTAACTATCTCAATCTCCATCATAATAGATGAAAGAGTGTTAAGGGAATTTGTGAAGAATTGCTGAAGTTTGTGCCAAGCACTACCCGATCATCCTTTGTGCCAGAAACTCAAATCAAAGAGCGGATACGTTTATAGTTGAAATTGTTGCTTAAGAAGTGGCATATTCTTTATAACCTTTTGGTCTGTCAACATGAAATAATCCTTATCCTTCTCAATTTAGTATGTAAAACTCTAATAACTACGGGTATTGCTTATGATTGGCGGACTATCTTTGGACCTGGTTTTTCTTCATGTAATATAAGATGTATGTATAAGTGGCCTTTGTCTTGCCATTTATTTACTTAAATGATTATCGTGGGAGTACTATTGTTTCTTTACTAACGATTTCAGAGTATATTTGATGTCTGTGTTGCTAGACTTATCAAAGAATCTAGTATATCTTAGTGCTATATTTATTACCATTTTTTTTTAATTTCTTTGACTTATGTCGGCTTTATTTCTCTTGTAGGATGATTTTGATTCCCCAAGGCATCAAAATGACAGAAATGGAGATATTGAAATGGGAACGGAAAGACCAATGAATTCGGGGGAGCTTGGCCTTGACGATTTCTTTAAGAAGGTTTTTGAATAATCTTATTACTTTTGCATCGGAAGAATAATACCATGATTTTCCTATCCCTCTCCCTCCCCTACAATTATTTTCCCTGCACATTTTGAAGTTGATAGCATGAAGGTTTCTTACTTACTCCATTTCTTTCCCCTATTTTCCTTGTTTGCTAGGTCCAACAAATTGAGAAACAGTATGAAAGACTGAACGAACTTCTCCAGAAGCTTCAGGTATAAATATCTTCTCTTTTGTTTCTTCTGGACAACCTTTTCTTAAGAAGGTTCGATTTCCATCAGAAACCTGCAACAGAGTAGGCCCTAGTTTCCTTGAAAGTGTATTAGAGTGCTCCAGATTTTTCCCTTTTTCTTAAAAAAAAAATCCTGATCTTTACCTAGGTGACGGATATGCAAGGACAAATGAGACAAGTTTATTCGCCCGGACTTTTTCCTTTCTTTTGCCAATGCTACGGACGGATGGGGTCTAAAAATATGGGGAAAATTTCTTATTATGATGTTGGAATTTGGTTCAGGGCTCTAAATCGGGAACTGTGTGAGGCTGATTTTCCTTTTCCTTTAGTGTCTAAGAGATACTATTTCTATCTTTTACAACTTGCTCATTCTATGAGCAGCACAGGCCTGTCTCTTTATGAGTTTGGATTGTTGTTGTGTTTTTTCAGATGAAGTGGTTTATTATTATGCTCTAAATTTTGTGAGATATGTGTTCGAGATCTATGAAATTCTGAAGTAACTTATTTTATTCGTCATTCTTGAAAAAACTTATTTTATTCGTCATTTTGCATACCAGCCTCTTGATGTAACTGTAATGTCTTTCTGCTTCAAGGTCCGACTTTCTCATACAAAGATTTCATCTTAAAATCCGCAGCCTTCAATGTGGTGCCCAAGCCCTCAGAGGTGTCACATTCTAAAACTTTCTATCCTCCCTTTCATTTTAGGGGCTTTCAGATTTGCCTATCTATATTAGAACCAGTGAAGTTCTAATGTGTTTACTGTGTCACTTCTTCTTGACCACCTGATTTATAAGCCTTCGTATCTCAATTTCTTAATTCAATTCCAATGAGCTTCTTTTTTTTCTTTTTTGGATTAGTGTTGCGACAAACTTCTACAGTTTGAAAAATCGATAGTTTGAAGTGCATGTCTTGCATAGCTTCTTGCGATGGTTTAGCAGATATTAGTTGTCATCTTTCACAACTTCATTTCCACTAGTTCACTATGTTAAGAGTGCATTTTGTCTAAGTTATAATTGGTTGACCACCATTTTGAAATTTATTTGATTAGTAATATAGTAAAGCTCTGGGAGACAATTTGTGTTCCTCTATATTCCTAGAGTGCTCTTCCATATGTCTCCTCTGTAATTCAAGTTTTCTCTCAATATGTGTACTTCAACTAACTTAGGGTTCATGAGGTTAATTTAAGAACTATAGCTCAATTTGTAGGTTAATTAGCGCAATATACATAAGCCAAATGAGCTTAGACGATCTGCATAACCATTTGGTTCTTGAATTTCGAGATAATACGTATACTTAATATCTTTCCCTATGCTTTTCACAGGATGCTCATGAGGAATCAAAGGCTGTTACAAAAGCTGCTGCGATGAAAGGTAATCCATCTTCTTGCAGTTATAATGTTTTAGCAAGTGATGTAGCCATTTGATTTGCATGATTATGGCATTCTGGACTCAGTAGATACTCATTCTAACCCATTTTATGGAAGGAACCTATTTGCCTTGATTGGAGTAAGGAACTCCTGGTGTGTTACCAAAGCTGAATTAGAAAATTTCTTCATTAGGGTATTTGAAATGTCAAAAATGATTTTTTACTTTCGGAAAAAGGCACTGCAGGAAAGTTCAGTTTATGTAAGAGAGATTATTATATGTTCTTGCTGTATCCTGCAGGTAGCCGCCCATAATTTTGCAGAAATAGGTCAATTATTCTTATTATACCAAATAATAGCAAGTAGAATGAATTAAGGCATAAGATAATTAAATACACTGTTCCAATTTATTTGTTCTTTCCTTCAAGGATGTATCCTAATATATGTAACAGATAGACCTTAGTGTGATGCCTTTTGATACACCTCTATGAATAATAGTATTCTTTATAGTTTCTCCCATCTTTTTAATCATAAAATTTCCTAAATGATTTAACATTTCACTAGCAAACACATTATTGTTTGGAATATAGCAAAATAAGAGATAACAAGTAAAAAGGAGTGTGTGCACTGAGTAAGATTTTCTCTTCCTTAGAAAAGTCCTTTTTCATTTGATTGTTGCTTTTTTCATAATATGTTTGTTAATGATTTGTAAACTGCAGCAATTAAGCAGCGCATGGAAAAAGATGTCGATGAAGTTGGAAAAATAGCTCGAGTTATCAAATCAAAAATTGAGGAACTTGATAAAGAAGTGAGTAATATTAAATGCTCATGTCTCTTATGTTTGGTCTTCTGTTATTTCTCTGTTTTTGATCTATTGTTTGTTCTCTTGCAGAATATGGCCAATAGAAACAAACCAGGGTGTGGTAAAGGATCAGCTGTTGACAGATCAAGAACAGCAACAACAGTGTAATTTTTGACTCATTTTTTCCTTTTGTTTCTCTGATTGTTATTTCTCTGTAACTTTGTCACAGTTGTTTTTCTGATGTTAAATATGTATACCAAAAAAGTTACCTATTTCAAAAATAAAATAAAATATGTGTGCCAAAGTAACTTATTTAAAAGAGATGCTCATAATGGTTGATTGTGACGTATATGGACTGCTTTTCGATGCATAGTTAGCTCACTTGCTTGATTATGCTGGGCCAGGCAAAGCAGAAGAACTTGAGAATAGCTTGGTCATCAACATTAGAGTTGGTATTATGTCTTCATAGTAATAAAGTTTGAGTCTTGAATTTTGTATTGATTAGGAGAGTAAATAATCATTCTGCTAGGGGGCTGGGGCGGGGGTGTTGTATGGTTTCCAGTGAACTTGATTGTGGACAGCAGAATATTGTTAGTGTGTCTCCTCCTCTTATTATCACATTAACGGATGAGTGTTCTAATCCTTGTTAATATCAAATGCCTGTCTTGTATTAATGCTACCTTATCAGATCATGAAGGTATTGTAATTATACTAACTTCTTAGTTATTATATGCATACACGTGGAGAACTTAAGTTAGTAGCTTCTGATTCGTCAACACTTAATGTAGTAGAGAAGTTGATAAATCGAAGCGCTTATTGATCTCTCCTTAGGCTTCCCTTCTTGAATTGTTGCGCACTCTTAGTACTCATCTTGGTATACCTATAGTCCTCACTTGACTTGTTATCTATGCTTGCAGGTCCTTGAAGAAGAAGTTCAAAGATAAAATGGCCGAGTTTCAGGTACATCAGTTAAGAATGACTTTTTTCTCCTCTAGTTTTTGCTTGCTCTTTGGTTGAGTTGATTAAAATGCTTACAGGTTTTAAGGGAAAACATCCACCGTGAATATCGTGAGGTTGTTGAAAGGCGAGTGTTTACAGGTGCCAAAGCTTTTGAGTTTGAAATTTCTGTATGGAGTGTAAATGTTTTAAAGCAGATTCTAATTGCTCTTTTTTTCCTTGTATCTCTCTCTTTTTGTGGTTGACAGTGACGGGTAATCGAGCTGATGAAGAGGTAAAATTTTGTAGTTCTTGTGAATTATTGGGAACTTGAGATTCTTTTGGTATATCTTCTTACTGGTCCCACCCTTTCTTGTTTCCCTCTATTTTCACGTTCAGACAATTGATAGGTTGATAGAGACCGGGGACAGTGAACAGATATTCCAGAAAGCTATTCAGCAACAGGGGAGAGGACAGGTATGCTCAACGATTTTCACGATTTCTTCCTTTCAGTAACTTTGAATTGTTACCTTATGTCCTCGTACTAGGTTATAGCCTTTTCAAATAGCTCACAGGATCAAGGTCCAATGTTTGAGTAGGTTTTTCTTGGATTTACAAATCCATGGTTGTAGACAAATTAAATTTCTGTGGGCAGTTTGTTATCTCCCCTGGCCGTATTATTTGGGTCACTGGCCATCCTATGCCCCTTAGTCTTGTTTTATTTCAGTTCCACATGCAACTCAATATTTTGATTTTTTTTTTTTCGGTCACATACAGTGAAGCCCATGATACCTTATCTTTGTCTCCTTGCGACATTTTGTACCATCGTAGAAGTTGTTGCTTGCACATACGTGAGTTTTGATATATTTTATAGATCTTCAAATTCCTAGAAATGGAATGGAAGGTGGGAAATGACTATTCGAGATGAGTGACACTTATACTTCAGGCTCTCAGTCACTGCTGAGATTTCATGAGTTGGCAAAAAATTAGAGCTAAAGGGTAGCCTCTTGCCCTATGCTAGGTGGCTGTATTATCTTCAATCTTGTGACCATTATAACATCTTGCAAATAATTCTCGTATAACATTATGTTGTGTTTATTCCATTATATATTCCCTTACTTTCAAACTGCCAATGCCATATCTCTGCTTCTTAAAAACATAAGAAATTCTTAGCTCCTATCCCTCTCGTTAGAAACCAACATAAAGCAATTGCATTCATGTTAACCCTCCACCACAAAAAAATGAAACAGCAAAGTAGTGTGATTTGACTACGAAACTAAGTTTATGTTGTACTTCCTCTCCTTTTAAATTTTTTGATGTGGCCAAGTTGAAAAAGATCTCTTTAATCCTCAAGCCATTAATGCTTGACTAGTGGCTTGCTCTTGAAGCATTGTAGCATATAATGATGAATGACCCATAAAAAAGTGAATTACATAACATAATGGGATCGTGTTCAGAAGAGAGCGGATGGCAGGGGAATTAGCTCTGGCAGCATGAGGCCGCTGATAATGAATGGAGGGGGTTATTTTGTTGGCGATTGAAATGGAGACAATTTTCTGGAGTTTTATGGCATTATTTGAATGCATATCATTTTTAGACTATCAGTCTTCATTGAATGATCTAAGTACGATACAGAAGTAACATTTATGGCATGACCTACCTATGTAAGTGAAATGTAGAATGAAAGTTATTCCCCGTCACTTGATTTTTGTTTCTTTATCTCTCTTCATTTTCATTAGATAATATTACATGCAAACTTTTGACCTTTTGTGTGATACAGCAGCTCATGTACATTTATAATATTGCTAGTGTGACACTTGATATTTTATTGATCAGTGATATAATATGCTGGTTCTAAATGTTGGCGTCTTGCAGATAATGGGCACACTAGCTGAAATTCAAGAGCGTCATGATGCTGTCAGAGAGTTAGAGAGGAAGCTTCTTGAGTTGCAACAGGTACTAATTACTATACTTTCCTTATGCCTCTGACACGGAAAGGAAGTAGCGGCATGAATTTCCTTGGAAAACCTTAATCGAAAAAGTAGAGAGGAAGGACAAAAAATTCAATGACAGCAAAATAAAGAGTGCTTCCCTCTTTTTACCTTCTAGTTATGGACTAGACTTAAAGTTCGAAATGCTAAACATAATCTGGACCATTCTAGGTATGTTAATGAGCTTTGGCTCAATCACATCTAACCTGATGGCTGATGCCAACTGGAAATATGACAAATTAAGGGTCTCTCTCGCTCTCTATATGTAAATGTGTGTATGTGCGTTTGCATACTCATATATGTCCGTGCACCTGCCTATGCCATGTCGAATGAGTCCCATATAGGAAAGAGGAAACTAGGACATGATGATGTCTTGGTTAAAAATTTTGTTCCGTTCTGCGATGCAGATATTCATGGACATAGCAGTGTTGGTTGATGCTCAAGGGGACATGCTTGACAATATAGAAACACAGGTACTGATATTCTTGGGAAAGGAAATTGCATTTGGGTAATGTATGTTTATGTTAACGTTGTTTCCTCATCGTCAACAACCCAAAATTTTCAGGTTTCAACAGCTGTAGACCATGTGCAATCAGGGACTACTGCTCTACAAAAGGCAAAGAAACTACAAAGGAATTCAAGAAAATGGATGTGCTTTGCCATCATCATCCTTCTAATAATTGTTGTGATCATCGTCGTCGGGGTGCTTAAGCCATGGAACAATAACAAGGGTGCTTAACTTGTTAAAAATCCCAGATACATAATGTATACTATCACTAAACATGCGATTCATTATTACATCTCTTGGTTTTGTATGTACATGTGCACCTTGGGGCTTGTCTCTATATAGAGTTTGAAGTGTGATTGAGATATGTAATCTATTCTTTATTATCTTCATTTTTCCTGGTTGAAATACAATTGACACAAATTTTATTGAACTCCAATGTCTTTGATTGAATGAGTTTTGCCTAGAAGTTTCTGATGCTGCTGAGCCGGGGGTCCATCGAGAACAGCCTCCCTGCTTTATTTGAGGTAGTTGTATGGAGTATGGACAGCGTAACTTTACCCTTTCGAGACCCCACTTTGTGCCGATACATTGGGTGTGCTGTTTTTGTTGGAATTCTGATGCTGCACTTGTTAGGACTCTCCAAAATCTTTCTTAAATATCAACCAGTTAGCTAAATTAGAATTCATAGTCAAAGTTTACATTTTACTGAGATTCTATCTATAACACTAATGACATTTACTATACACATTTACTTTACTATACTGGTACATTCTTTGTAAAATTACACCTCTATAATATCATACTCAAATATTGTGTTGTGTAAGAAACATATTATGTACACAATATCAAACTAGTTATGGTAATCATTAATGTCATGCACACGGTAAATTTCAAGCATGAATATCTAATTTAAAGGAAAAATTATATTTTAAATGGTGCACATCATTTATCTCATAAATGCATTAAAAAAAACTACTACTACTATTTGTCTGTCTTTTTCATAGTCACGCTCTTTCTATTTATATACAATTATTTATAACAACTCAATGAGATTCGAGCGTCAAATGTCAGTATACGTATATAACATCTCTCAAACATTGCTACTATAGACAGGTTTCACTGTATATGTTATCAAATGTTATAGAAGTAAAATTATCAGAGAAACGAAAAAAAAAATAAAAGTATTAAGGAGTTAAGGCTTTATCGAAAACAATCATTCTATTAGTGATGGAGCCAAACTTCTGCATTAAGGAGGTCTAAAAGTATATATACCACCTAACCGAGGGGTTCAACATCTTCTATAAATATACATAAAAACTAATCTTAACCAATATATAAATAGAGTAATTTTTCGTCGAAAGAAATTCTGATGAAACCTCATGAGGCTAAGCTAGCTCCGCCCCTGCATTCTATTTCTACTCAACAAAGGTAGATCTACTTACGGAAATATATTGCGTATGCTGTTGTTGTTTGGGTCTTAATTGAAGTTATTACTCTCAATCAAAACTCAAAGAGGATTTAACTGTATACATTTCATACTTCGAGGGGTTATATGTACTTTCCATTTCGTTCACAAAATTCATTTTCAAAAAACTGAAAAATTCTCCTTTAGCCCGCGAATTTCCTAGGGTTAGCAAAATGGAGACAGCAAAACACACCGTCCAGTACGACGCCGTTTTACCAGCCGCCGCCACTGCCAACGACGATGATACTCCGACTCTAAGCTCACACACTCTTGAAGCACTGAAAGAGTTTCTCGCCGAGCAAAGCCGAGCACAAACGGAAGCTCCGTCAGCTACGGCGGCGGAGGATGACGTGGCGCCGGTATCGGAAGATTGGCGGCTAAGCCAGTTTTGGTATAACCGTGAAACAGCTGAAACTGTAGCTAATGAAGTACTTAATCTGTGCCGGTTGATTGATTCGCCGGCGGTTGCTTGTATTGCTTGCCCTACGCTTTATGCTTACCTCAAGGTAAGGTATTTTAAGCTTTGATTATTTTTATTATGCTGTTTGAATGTATTTTTAGCTGGATAGTTGTTAACTTATTGTTTCAGTGTATCGTACTGTATTGTTCTTATAAAAAAAAGTTTGAATAGGTTGTGTATTTTTTGTCGCACATCATCAATTTGAAGGATAAATCTACAAGAAAAGTAGTATATGTATGTTAACATTTAACACACTGTTTGGATAGCTGTTACATATTGTTCCGTAATGTGTCATTGTTAAATTGTATCGTACTGTATTGTTTTAACTAAAAAATAAGTTTGGATTGGACATCATAGGTTGTATTTGTTGTTACATAATGTTACATGTCAACAATTTGAAGGAATTTACAAGAAAAAGTAGGATGTGGGGTAGAGCTACTATTAAAAGGGATGATAAAGGATAAAATGTCTTGCTTATAGTAACTTCCACGGTATGTTATCACTCTATTTGGATGGTTGTTACGTATTGTTTGGAGATGGAATTCTTCTGGATCATGCAACTGGTGAAACCGCTGTCATACAGAATAGAGCTTGACTTATGCAGGTGAGTTACGCTTTCCTTTATGTTGGGAGTTGGTGTGTCATTTGGTACCAATTTCCTTATTTCCTGCACTATGCTTTATGCGGTCGAGGGAAGGATAAGATAATTAAGCTTTTTCTTTTTTTTGCTTATTCACTTTTCCATGATTAGAACCTGGAGATTATAAACACTATATTCCTAAGTAGCATGAATTCTTTACTTCTGATGCCGCATTCATATCGGAGATTCTCTATAAAAAAAGGCACTACTTTTGGCAGCTAAAATAAGTCGCTGAACTTATTAACAGGGAATGTTATGGCGCTTTGACACCAAAAAGCATACGATAATCCTATATTATATTCTGGACGTATGATATTTAGGTCGGTGCCAAAATTTGCCTTCTTGTTTCATCTTTAATTGCTCTTTGTTGACCTAATTTTTCTTTGTTTTAATCGCCATACACATAAAAAGCCAGGAGCAACTGCAGGTAATATCAGTGGTTGGTAACTTAAAATTAACATAAATTTGCACGACATTTCTTTAATCAACTTCTAATGAAACTTGTGAAACACACACCTCAATAATGGTATCCGTGTGAATTGAACAAACCTAAAAGTACAACCAGCTTTCACACTAAATACATCAGACAACAATTTTCCTACTTCCTACTTATCAGCTATATGGACAACAATTTTTCTATTCATTAGTTATGCAGCTAAATAACCCTAAATATAAAAATGAGATTGTTATACAAATTCATCCGTATAAGCTATATTTCTTGGACTCTTTGAAAATGTTTGCGGGTGTATGTCGGATTCTCCAAAAGTAGTGCTTTTTTTTTTATAGAGAATCCGATACGAATGCGGCAGCTGAAGTAAAGAATTCATGCTACTTAGGAATATAGTATTTATAATCTCCAGGTTCTAGTCATGGCAAAGTGAATAAGCAAAAAAAAGAAAAAGCTTAATTATCTTATCCTTCCCTCGACCACATAAAGCATAGTGCAGGAAATGAGGAAATTGGTACCAAATAACACACCAACTCCCAACATAAAGGATAGCGTAGGTCAAACTCTATTCAGTATGACAGCGGTTTCACCAGTTGCATGATCCAGAAGAATTCCATCTCCAATTTTGGCAGCTGTTTATAGGCAAAGAAAGGAAATCTTGTAAGAATAGAACAGAAGCCATATCCTTTTGCGCTGATAGTATGGTGGAGAAATTAAGTGCTTACCTGGATGTATATCAACTTGAAAAACCTGTATTAAAGTGAGTTTTATGTTACAATGAAGTAACATAAAGCAATAGGTCAAGTGGTATTGAAAATGACAATGATTACTATCACCAAGTAGAGGATATAAGATTAGCTCACTAACTCGACTTTGTAACGCCAATGCTAAGACTTTGCGCCCTTGATTCCATAATGCATGTGCAACTTGATGTGTTTGTAAAGAATGACTAAAATGATTAGTTTCAATATCAGGATCTTGAAAATTGATGTCTAATATTAGAAAAGAAAATTCTTCAGTAGACTAAGAACCATGATTCTCCTGTCTTGTGTCCCTTTCTTTAGAAAGCAACTAAAGGTGGTGACAATAGTCAGAATCATCGATATGAAGCATACTTTAAAAAAGTAATTTGCCTTACTAAGAATTGATGACAACAAATTAAAACCAATAGCAAACTTATAATGAGGTTCTTTTATAAGTTCATTGGATTTAATATTTTAACTAATAGCATTTTGTGAAAAGAAGTTGATGCGAGGGTAAGTAAATATTCAACAAAATGAAAAAAAACAACATACCCAGTATATTCCCACCAAGTGGGGTTTGGGGGGGTTAAGTGTACGTAGTCCATACCACTACCTCAAATGTGAGATAGAGAGGTTGTTTCTGATAGATCCCGGCTCAAAATAAAACAATGCAAGATAAGGAGTAGGAATAGTAAAAGAACAGGATACAATAGAAATTAGCATATTCAATAATACCATAAACAAGATACTCCAAGTAGCACACCAAAAGATAAAATATCCTAAACTCATACTAACCTTCTACCCTAATCCGCCTCCTCTACAACTTTCTATCTAGGGTCTTGTCCTCGGTAAGCTGGAGCTGCTTCATGTCATGTCTAATCACCTCCCTCCAATATTTCGGTCTACCTCTACCTCGCTTCAAACCATCCCTAG
This sequence comes from Capsicum annuum, assembly GCF_002878395.1. NCBI lineage: Eukaryota > Viridiplantae > Streptophyta > Magnoliopsida > Solanales > Solanaceae > Capsicum > Capsicum annuum. Next base: position 214,638,181 of record NC_061120.1, on the reverse strand, counting down.
CCAATCTCTCACGCCTCCGCACTGGGGCATCCATACTCCTCCTCATCATATGACCGAACCATCTTAACCTTGCTTCCCTCATCTTGGCCTCCACCAAAGCCATTCCCAACTTATCTCGAATAACCTCATTTCTAATCCTATTTTTCCTAGTACACCCACACATCCACCTAAGCATTCTCATTTCCGCCACCTTCATATTCAGGATGTGGGCCTTCTTAACAGGCCAACACTCCGCCCCATACAACAAAGACGGTCTGACCACCACTCTGTAGAACTTGCCTTTAAGTTTAGGAGGTACCTTTTTGTCACATAAGATTCCAGAGGCGAGCCTCCATTTCATCCACCTTACCCCAATCCGATGTGTGACATCTTCGTCAATCTCTCGATTCTCCTGAATCATAGACCCTAAATACTTGAAACTACCTCTCTTACTGATAGAATGAGTATCAAGCTTAACAACCACATTAGACTCATGCGACACCTTGCTGAACTTACATTCCAAGTATTCTGTCTTGGACCTACTCAACCTAAACCCTTTAGACTCAAGCGTTTGCCTCCAAACCTCCAATTCAACAAAATGAAGACATAAAAATGAGGTTCCATGGAAGAATAAAACAAAAACATTAACACTAATCAGCAAAATAGTATAAAAGAACAACACCTTAAGGTACAAAAGAGCAGAACAGTATGACAAACAGGAAGGATTTCTATCTTTGCATGCCTGTCAAGGAGGAGGGACAAAAGGTACTCTCATTTTAGTTCTTGTCAAAAAGTACAAAGATAGAATATGTTTGAGATTTTCATGGAATCCCAATTGCGCCTGTGAATCAAGTCGAATTGAACATTACTTACGCCAATTAGTGTAGGACTAAGGTGCGATAGCAATAGTTTCTATGTTTTCTCATTAATTTATTTTTAAACCTCAGTTTAACCAAATGGAGTTACTAACAACTCAATAAATTAAAGTAATCCTTACCATGTCCACCACGGTTTGAGCGGAGAGGAACTCAAAGACCCCATCACTTGCAACTACAACGAAAGGATGATAAGTTGTAAGATGGACTGTTGACACCTCTTGGACAACAACTACATCAATGGTTTCAGCTGTACCATCTCCAACACTCTGCGTAAAAGCAGTCCCTGGATACTTTCCATTTTGTACCCAGAACCTAGGTGGATCACCTCCTCCTGTTTCCTCATTTCCCCATGACTGAATATTAGGATCCTTCAGACTTTCCACTTGATCAACACTAAGAACTCTTGCCCCACAACTTTTTACTGTTTCATATTCATGTTTTCTAAACGGTGCCTGATAAGAAGACAAATCTTTAGCAACAACTCTATTTTCTTCTTTAACAGCCAACACAGCTCTTGAATCACAGGTTCAAAAAGGATATGCAGACCTTACCCCTATCTTAGAGATAGAGAGTAATTTTTAGTTATTATTAAATTTTGAAATCATTACATGAATAAGTAATACTCTTGGAGGTAGAGAGATCATGCAAGTTACTAATACAACGTTCACACATTTTCTCATGGTATAAGTAAAAATATTTTGAATATTCCAACAAAAAAATAAGAACTTGCAAAAGATGAGAACTTCTATTCTATCAGATGAAAGTCTTAACAACAAATATGATCTAGTTCCACCTCCGACTTCACCCCCAACCCAAAAAAACACAAGCATAGAGAGTGAAACTGTGAAAGCCCAGAAATGACCTAAAATTGGATCTTGGTTCATTTGAGATTGTTCCTTTCAATCGTGCAAAATCGAAAAATAGGATCAAATCATCCCTTCATCTTTGTAGACAGTCAATCAAGTATTTAATAAGAAAATACATTTAGATGCAGGCTCAAAAGCTCATAGGTACAACAACACTATAAAATCGACAGAAATCTAACTCAACGGAGAACATGAGAAACCATCAAAAGTTCTGGTTCACCTCCCCACTCATGGCAATTCCTTATTTGTGCGACATGTGTTAAAATCACCTTTGATGAACTTGGAAGGATATCAAACTATCAATTGGATGTTTACCATCCTATAACTCCCGTAAACAATTAATTTCTCAAAAGGTCCACACCTAACAAAAATTTCACTAATAAAAACTCATCAAAAATAACAAAAAGAAACAATAAATTCAACATAAAATATTCTCAAATTATCAGTAAAATCAGATTACTACCTTGTAAAGCTGGTTATAACTAAAATTTCACTAATCAAAATTCATTAAAAACAACCAAAAAAAACTAATAAATTCAACAAAAATATTCACAAATTACCAATAAAAACTCCAGCTGAATCTTTTTATCATAGTGTTTTATGACACAGGATTTTCATCAAAACATCTTACATGCATTATGAACATATCAGGAAGTTACTTGCAAGTAATAGCATTGCAAAGGAATATACAGCGGTAACAGATTGAAACTCACCTACAATGAAGAAGATGATGAAAGAAAGCAACGAAGAATTTAAAACTGATTTGCACATCCAATGAAGAAAATCCCAAAACTGAAAACTTCAAAAGTAAAATGGAAGCTTTGTGATTCATCCTGAAGTCGTGTTCTAATGACACGTGCAACAGCTATCACTATGGCTTAACACATATTACATAAAATGAATGGAAATGACGAAACTGTCCTTTGGTGTAAGTAGGGAGGACAACCAAGAGGTGCTTGCTTCAAATTGTTGAAGGATAAACCTACCAGAGAAGTAGGATATGATCTAGAGCTACCATAAAAAGGTAGGATAAATGTTAATATAGGATTATTAAATAATAAGTAAAGGCAAAATGAGAAAAAAGGAACAAGATAACAACGCGATATAGCCCCATTAGCTATTACACAAAATGGGACTTTTCGTCATTATCTGACGATTGATTTAACGTTGTGATACAATGGAATTTAAGTTATAATCAAAATAAACATGGTATTTTAACTAAAAGTACTATACAATACAGCAGGTAACAACCATCCAAACTAATTTATGCTCAATTGCTTGAGTGAAGGGAACTGTGAGAATTTAATTGGATTTCTGTCTGATGGGAGGTAAAAGTAAGCTGGATTTTCAATATGAGAAAAAGTGTTCACACAGAATAAACTTGACGATTATATAGCATCAGATGAGGAAGAGAGTATCAATATTTGTATTATCAGAGCTAGTTCATTATCCTTGTTTGCTGATTTCTTGTTCAGGAGAGATTCATGCTAGCGGAGCTGTCATGCTGTCTATAAATGTCCTATGTTGTGTCTTTTATTCTCTTGATGTGGTCTGTGCATTTGTTTTGAGTTTAGCCAGTTGGAAAAGCAGTTGCTTTGGTTTTAAACCCAAATACAGTTGTTACATTATTTCATCACCTCAGGGAGGTAGCATGCAAAAGCAATAACCTCACGAGAAAAAGAGATTCTTTTCAAAATCTTATGTTGAATTATTTTATGTATGTTCTTCTATATTCTCTTGGGGTTCTATTTGTATCTCTATTTAATCTTCATATATCAACAACAACATACCCAGTGTATTCCCATAAAGTGGGGTCTGGGGAGGGTAAAGTGTACGCAGTTCATACCACTACCTCAGATGAAGAGGCTGTTTCCGATAGACCCTCGGTTGATCTTCATATGTGTGTGAATTTTTGAGGTAGTAATATGGACTGTGTATACGTTACCCTCTCCAGGCCCCACTTTGTGGGAATACACTAGGTATGTTGTTGTTAATGTGTGTGGAAATTATTCGCAAGTTTATTGTTGATTATATAAGAAATTTATAACTTGTGTCATATTCTTACAAACATGTTATTGCACTACTAAAAGTACTTGTGAAGCAACGTTTTTCTTACATTTGTCTTTTGTGCGTGATAGTCTTGTGGTATTCCTTCTTTTCTTCCATTTTCCTCTCGTCTATTGGAAACAACCTCTATACTTCTTCGGAGGTAGCGGTATGGACTGCGTACATCTTAACCCCCCAGACCCCACTTTGTGGGAATACACTGGGTCTGTTGTTGTTGTTGTTGTTCTTCCATTATCCTCTCCTCCAGGACTACTTGTAGTAACTTATGTTTTATTCTGATAAAGTATTCTTAGTAACTTAAACTTGGAAACTTAGCAAGACTTAAAGCATAGCACAATTCATCACTTTTCTTTAGTGTAGCTTGTGTCTCCAATTTCATGTTCTTCTTTTTTAAGTTACTCAGTAGGTTCAAAGCCCATTGCCAGGTTGTCGCTTTAGTTTAGAACTTGAGTTTACTCATTTGTTATCTGATCTATAGTTATTCATGGTGAACTATATTTTCCAACTTCTAATGCTTTGTTTTATGCATGCGATCTCAGAAAATTGACCCTAATGTACCGGCACAAATTCTCGAGTATGACAAACGATTTGAACAGTATGGAAGTGAGTTCACATTCTATGACTACAACCTACCAGAGGATCTTCCTTCTTCAATGAAACACTCGTATCCAATAATTGTTGCAGATCCTCCTTACCTGGTGAGAGCTGATATATGCTGTATAGTGAAGTGGTTCTATGATTGTTAGAGAGTATACCTTTTACTATATTTCATTTTTACTTGTAACACCTCTGAAGTTCCCTATATACTCGAGAGATATCTAGAAATAAATTGTCCTCTTATATTCAGAATTTTGCCTATAGTCGAAGATCATTCATTGCTTAATTATGGGCTTCTCATCTTTGGATGGGATGATATGTGAAAAAAGTGCATAGTTTGCATGAACATTTATCCCAAATGTTGACTGTTTCATAGTCTGACATGCAAGTTTTTAAGTGAATCTTATTCTTGCCCTTCTTTTTTCTCTCGAAATTCGATCATCATTTGAAATTTCAGATGTTACTCTCTCTTCTATCATAAAGTATATACCTATTACATGCTTTTTTTCAATTTCTGGGTCTCTATTAATGAGAAAATTCTATATTGCCTTGATTGTTCATTTTCTGATTTGTTATTCTTCAGTGCAATAGGGGTATCTTAATATTTTGTTGGAAAATGTTCATAAACATTTGTTATAAAAGATAAATGCTCATAAACATTATTTTTATCTTTATGAGACTTTCTTTTGTTTCCTTTATCTGCATTTCAAAGGTCAGCATGGGTTACCTCTAAGCCTCAAGGTCTCTCTCTCATATGCGAGGATTCAGCTTAAAAAGAAATACCTTTTTCCTTTTATGTTTCAGAGTCGGGAATGCTATGAAAGTGAATCAATCACGTTGTCATTAATTATTGTCTGCAACGTTGGCATTTATGCAATAAGATATTCAAATATCTTCTCTTTTCTGTTCTTTCTTTTGGATTTTCAGAGTCAGGAATGCTTAGAGAAAGTTGCTCAAACAATTTCTTTTCTCACAAGACCAGGACAAACCTACTTGCTTTTACTCACAGGTACATACTGAATTTATGCAGTGGTTTATGACCCAGTCTTCCGGCGTTCATCATGTTAACGGTTCATTGAATCTACTTATGTTTTCTCAAGGATCATTAAATATTGAATACAGCTATCTCTGCCTGTCTTCATTCTTCATGGTTATCATGAAGCTGCTTACTAATTTCATTAGTAGCAAATGTTATGTTTGATAGAAAAGTTGAAACTGTGAAATGAGTTAGCAACAAGGTGTATCGACTTTCTGCTGCCTCCTCAAGCAAAAAGAGGACCAAAAAATTTAGAACAGTGATAATTCGAAAAGAACCATAGTATATATGCCTTTAATGCTATTTCACTTCTCTTTCTTCCCTTTTTTTTGGTTGGGCATGCAGGTGAAGTGCAAAGGGATAGAGCTTCAAAGCTCTTGGGTTTGCGCCCATGCGCTTTTAGGCCAGAACATTCCAGCAAACTAGGCAATGAATTTCGACTATATACAAACTATGACCCAGGGACAAAGCTAGGTGGCTGGGAGCAGGTGTAACAAATGCTTCTCCGATTGGAAATCTTCTCCAAAGAATCTGTTGTTTTCCATTCGATTATAATAGAAGTGTTTCTTGAACATACTTCAAAGTTACACATCCTTCGATGAAATATTATCACTAGATCTTCTTCAGTTACCTTAACATACCTAAAAGAGCAAAATTATTATTAGGATGATTATGTAGTTGTATGTATTCTGGTTTTCGCTTTGAAGAAGGTGCTGGAAAACTTGTCTGTACAACTTATCAAATTTTGTCAGTTTTTACCTCTAGTCTGCCTTCTATATAGTTTGTTCCTGTTTTAAAAATCCTTCATAAGTCGCGACAAGCGAATGCTTCCATTTCCACGCTTGTTTTTTTCCTTTCCTTTTTCCTCATCGTCGTACAAATTACTCATGTATTTGCAGTTGGCATGCTCAATTTGTTGCACAGTTTTGTTACATTCAGGTTGGTTTGTTGTTCCATGATTGTGAAGGGCTTTGAAGAAGTTGATTCATCTTATTTAAATGATATTGGTATATTCACTCGACCAGTGAGAATCTAATACATTGTACTGAATTCTACTTGTCATTTGGCACATTGATGAGGATAATAATCTCGGAATAGAATTTGAGATTAATTTTATTCCATGTTTGTTTCCGAATAACCGTTGCACTTAAATGGTGGAATTAGCTATCCATGTAGAACTTGGGATAGCTAATCCCATAGGATATCAAAGGATGTCCCACCTTTGTACCAAACGACCCCTGTAATAACTATTTCTTGTTGAATCATATTCTAACAGCTTAAAATATTTATTCTTTTCATCCTTACGTTTGTTCAAGTCAAATTGTAATTTTTGCTGAAAGAAAATTGGAGGGGAAAGGCGAAAATGTTTCTAAATGTTGAGTGAGCCTAAGAACAACATAAGCAATATTCACAATCATGTAACACCTTTGACAATTTAACATCAAAGGTAGAATGAAATGGTACTAACCCGTTAAAAGCGTGATAATTGAGAAACACCTATAAAATTTTTAACCATGATATTCAAGAGATTGGTAATGAGTATTAAGTTCAATATTTTGGCTTCCTCCCAATAATCTAGTAATCAAAAATTTCACAATTTAATTGATTTATTTTACAAAAATAATTTATTTTTTATGTTTTATTATCATAAAATATTTTTTAAGGATAACATTTTGATAATAAGGTAGACGAGTTTCCTTATTTTTTGGCAAAATTCATATCACCACTAATTATGATTAATTATCATCATATATATTAGTCTTTAACATCCACAAAATTTCACCAATATCAATTTCTGAGAGGTATTTAATAAAAAAAAAAAAAATTCTTCAACAAAACACGACGAGACTTTTTAAGAAAATATTTTTTAAAACTAAATTATTTCTCGAAACTGTTAAAAATGGAAAAATCCTAGCTATTGGCGGGTAACGGGTTGATATAAACGGATCGGGTCGGACATGTTATCGACGACCCGAACCGAAACCAGGAGTTACATACATATAAGTTGAGTGTTGAGTTCTACACAGTACTTGAAAAAACAAAAAGTTCAAAATTGGAAATCTCGAAAGAAGGAACAAAAATCGCAGTGAAAATGCGACCAAATATTGTTTCTGAGGTACTTTTTTCTCATAATTAACATACTTAGATCTACAAAATTGTTCGTATTTGTATGTATCGAAATGCAAATGTAGCAAATTCTAGGGTTCTAATTAATGTAGTGTGAAAATGCTTGAATTTTGAATTCTAAATGTATGATAGTGCATGGAGAATTAGAGTAAATTGAGGTTATTTTTTTTTGGTTTAATACATAATTAGTCAGTTAAACTTGCCAGAATATATGTTACCTTCTCAAAAAAAAAAATAAATAGCCAGAATATTTCATGTAGACACTTGAAAAGATCTGTTTCAATTGAACACGTCAAACTCCTAAGAGTTCCAATTAAACACTTTTAGTTCAAATTTTACAAAAAATTTTCTGCATATGCTCTTATTTGTGTATTAGGTAATTAACTTAACTGGTTGATTTTTGACTTCTGATTCTATGATCGTGTCATTTATGAAGAAATCGAGTAAATTGAGGTTATTTTTTAGGCTTAATATATTGTGGGTCTGTTAAACGTGTCAGTATATATATATATTTTTTTGTCAGTACAAACTTGTCAGTATATTTCATTTAGATACTCGAGCTAAGATCTATTTCAATTGAACACCTGAACTCCTAATAAAGTGTTCCAATTAGACACTTTTAGTTCAAATTTTACAATTTTTTTGACTTCTGAATCTATGATCATGTTATTTATGGAGGAAATATAGTAAATTGAGGTTAGTTTTTAGGCTTAATACATAATCAGCTCCTTAAATTTACCAGAATATTCCATTTAGACAATCGAGCTAAGATCTGTTTCAATTGAATGCCTCAACTATTAATAAAGTGTTCCAATTAGACATTTTGGTTCATATTTTAGAAATTCTTTTTGTGTGTGTCCTGATTTGTTTATTTGGTAGTTAAGTTAACCTCATAAAATACATCATTTCCACCAATTATACACATTTTCCTTAATAAAGCATAAAACTCCAGACGTTTTCTACTAGAGGTTGATGCTTATAATTAAAGGAGATGATATATTTTATGTGTTTAACTTAACTATCTAATAGACGAATGAAAACACGTGCAAAAGTTTTTTCAGAATTTGAATTCGAAGTGTCTATTGGAAAGTTATTTTTTTTAGCGTCAAGTGAAAATTATATGGGATTTTCATGATGAGAAAGTTAGTTTTCATTTTTTGTCATGTCATTTATTGTCGAACTACTTTTGGGAAATGGGGTAACTGCAATAGTTGTTGCTCGGACTCTTCAATAGTGTCGAGGGGTACTTGTCGGATCCTCCAAAACTAGTGCCCTTTTGATGGATCTGACACCAGTGCTGCAACATTTTTGGAGAGTCAGAGCAAAATAGACTGCAACACATGCCACGTAGTATGATGGTGGCAAAGCCACAAAGTTTGGTTAAGATGCCACCCAAAGTTCTGTTATGATGGTGGCAAAGCTGCAAAGTACCTCTCCTTTTATTGCATAAAGCTTTTGAACTTACACCTCAGCCAGTACAATCGATTTCAAATGTTGTTACAAAAGTTCTCCTGAAAGTTTTATTCAATAACTATGTTTTGTTCTTATCTTCTTGTGGTGATATAAGTGATTATGTCACAGCAAGACTGTTAGAACAATGAGCTTTATATATCTCTTCTGGAGGATGGTTATTCTCTTGTACTTGGGTAACATTTATTCCTTTAAGTGATTCATTATATTAATAGATTCGCCAGTGAATTTTTTTCCGTTCAATATGTTCTTTTTATTGAGTATGATATGTTTATCTTTTCCTTTGTTCGAAAACTTTCTGTTAGCTCTTTATTTTTAGGTGTCATTCTGTAGCAAAAAAGTGATGTTAAGATCTAGGATTAGTAGAGTTATCAGAGACACCATTTTACTTTTATAGTTTTCCGATAAGAAGCAATAGGGAGATTATCTTTCTTAGTTTTAGCCATTTGAAGGGTCTTTCTATCGCTGAAGGGACGAAAAAAGAGACCACCTACTCTTCATATTCATACATCAAACAAATTAAAATGGCTCATACTTCATAGTACTGCATAATGTCTAGCTTGGACATTGAAATCAAGACAAGAATCAGGGGGAAAAGTAGCTTTTATGTTGATTCTCACTTGTTACAATTTGTTTGTAGGCGGGATTGCAGACAAGGATGGGACAGTGGTGGGAAGGAATTCCTGTCCTTACATCTGCAGTGGTGGTTGTTTGTGGGATAATTTACTTGGTTTGCCTTTTGGTTGGGTATGACTCGTTTGCTGAAGTCTGCTTCTGGCCATCTGCTGTAATTTCTCGATTTCAAGGTACAGGTTCACTTATAGTGCTGTTTTTCTTTTCCTAATAAAACAAGGTGTGTGTGTATGTACATTGTGCTCATACATGAAAATGTGCCTGTTTTAGAAGAAATCCTGGCTGCACTCAAATTACTGTATTGTTATCTGAAAGATAAATTTGATGGAGAATCTTATCAACTGAATTGGAGGATAATTATACATTGGTATTGCTTAGTAATCATTGATGAATTTTTTTAAAAAAATTATTTTCTTTTTTCGTGTGTGTGTGTTTGGTGGGAGGGGGGTGGGGGGTGGGGGGGATTGCAATGGGCCCGGGGTTGGTTATTGAATAAGAATTACTTTCTGCCTATCAATTGATCAGTTTATTTAGCTGTTAACTTCCTTTAAAAGACGTTTGGCACCTTACTTACTCTTCATGTAATTTTACTCATCTCTTCTTATTTGGCACGCGCTTACTTAAATTTCAGAGGGACATCGTTAAACCTTTGCAGCATACTTTTGAGAGGTTAAGGGGCAGACACTGATTGAGGAGTTAGATAGTATTTAAGGCTAGTTTTGCACCTAGTTTTAACTTGCGTCCTTATAGGATACCTAAGTTGTAAATTTGGTCGGTGTCATATATGTTATTTTTGTGACTATGGGAAGGTAAAGACCTAGTATATTTTCCCAGGAAGAGCATAAAACAAAACTGGCAATTAAGTATTTAGAATAGATATAGCAGAGAGGATTGGAACATATCTAGTTATGCTCGCCATTAAAGTTAAATAGGAGTTGAAGTTTGTTTGAACATCTAACTATTAGGTCTCCTCAGCTGTGTTTGAGAGCAATGCTGTTAAAACATGATTTTAAAAATAATGTAGCAGTCTAGGCACAAATTAAATGAAGCAAGCCTCGCATCATAACCCCATCTGATCAATTGTTCAAATATAGTTGTTCTTTACAAACTTAACCATTGTAATAACTCTCATATTTTTCATCCATTATTGATGAATCATGTAATTCAACTTTGATTTGCTGCTCTGTAGTGTATGAAAATCTTTTGTGGAGCTATAATTTTGATATCCTTTCGTTCCTTTCATATTTAGCATGACTTTGCATCCTATTTGTGTTGACATTGATTTTATTTTTGTGTTTCGGTTGCAGTTTACAGGATCTTCACCTCAATTCTTTTTCATGGTTCTCTACTGCATGTTCTGTTTAATATGTTAGCTTTGGTACCTTTGGGTTCTGAGCTGGAGAGGATTATGGGATCTGTGCGCCTGTTATATATAATTGTTCTTTTGGCCATTAGCAATGCCTTACTCCATCTTCTTATAGCATTGATCGTTGCCCATAATCCCTTTCATCCTTATCCATACTTTATGGATGAGTGTGCTATAGGTTTCTCAGGGATTTTATTTTCAATGATTGTGATGGAGACAAGTCTAAGTGGCGCACAAACTAGAAGGTTTGTTGCTTTCCTGTTCAGATTTCCTCTTCTTAAATCATTAAATTATGACTTTTCCTCATTTCCTTCCCTTTGTACAATTTTGGAATTCCTTGTATAAACCAAAGATCTTGTATATGAACGTCATATATGAGCACAGATAGGTTCACAAAAATACTGTTTGACATCAGATGTGACTGGTCACGTTTGATAAATTATGAGTTGGTGGAATCATGGATTTTCTAATGAGAGTTTGCCTCTTTTTTTTTTTTTGTGCAGTGTGTTTGGACTTATCAATGTGCCTGCTAAATGGTAACTAATTTACTTTCTGATAATTGTACATTTGTTTTATGTTTTGTATTGTGTGCATCTTATGCTATAATGTTTTTATTAATTTTTACTAGGTATGCATTGATCTTACTGGTGGTGTTTCAGCTTGTTATGACTAATGTCTCCTTACTTGGACATCTTTGTGGTATTTTGTCTGGATTTGCATGTAAGACTTCCACCATGCTGGGCCCCCTTCAAGTTTTCTAAATTCTATTCCATGTCATTTGTGGTATCATGCACAGTCTTTATATCTTAATTTGTGGTCAACCTATCTTATTATTTTTTTCATTTTCTGCTTCCTCTTTCTTGATGGTACCAGATACATATGGATTGTTCAATGTTTTAATACCTGGGACTTCTTTCTTCTCGGCTATTGAATCTTCCACTTGGCTAGTAAGTTCTCCTAAGGAATAATAGTAAGATATTCAATATTTCTTTTTTTTTTGGGACCAGTTGTGTGCTCAACTTTGAGGTATAAAGTGATGTGAGCATAACCCTTCTGATTGACCTGGCTTGCTTGTTTGCTTCTTTTCGTTGATTTTGACTTCTCACCTTGGTTTGTTGCATCTTGTAGACAATTAATTCTTAAAGAGGACAAAGAATAATTAATCCTATGATCAAGCCATTTGCATCATAAATGGTCACAAACAGAGACACCACTAATCGCATTACAGAGAGAGGACTAATGTTTAATCCAAAATGGTCTTTTGGTATTAACCAAGAGAAAGGATGAAGTTTTTGCATCTTAGTTGGCACAAGAAACCATCACCTCTCTTTTGTGCTGCTGCCTCGGGTAGTTTGTCCTAGGATACGACAATGCCATTAAGTAGATTCTGCTTCTTTTCAAGTCCTTCTGCTGATGCTATATGTTCTCTACTCTGAAATCCCAAAACGAGTATTTAAATAGGCCATATTGTTTCTGTTTCATTCTTTTCTCAATTGGTAAATGTAAAATCTTACTGGAATAGAACTCAAGAGATTGTACAAGAACCCAATAAGTTGATTTGAGGAGACCCGAAAAGGTACCAAACTCCTCTAGAAATACATTTTATAGCTGTAGAAAAGAATTAAAAATTTAAGGCTTTCGCATGGGCCCATTTAACAAGAAAGTGAATGGTATATATCTCTGTTCCCTTTTAATTGTCAAACCATTTAATTTCCTTTGGGTTATATGCATTTCTCTCGACCAGTTCAGGTGAGGGGAGGATTCAGGGAAGGGAGCCCTTTCAGTTCTTATCCAAGTGTATATCTATAACACCTTTTGCTTGTAGTGTGTCCCCGCGGCATGACGGAGTGATCTTTCCCTTTTATGAAAGCCGGTAGGGAGTTCGGAAAGTCGGAAGTAGGTTGTAAAACCAGCTTTCAAAGGCATAAAGTACTTGTTGTATGAGGACTTTCAAACTTGAACAAGAGAGAAATTGTTTTGTTCATTTGTATTGTTATATTGAAAGTTCAGATCATCATATAGTACATTTTTAGTGGTTGACCATGCTTTCTAAGGCACATCAAAACCCTTGTCCACCTTCAATTTCATTTGTTTGGTTTGTGTTAGAATATGAGTAGGAATAGGAATAACATATAGATTCCTACTTGGAAAAGGGTTGTAATGTAGTGTCCTATTTGGAAAAGGATTGGAATGTAGTGTCCATAAATAGGGCCTCAATGTAATAATGTTGATACAACAATTCAATAATATTTTTCTCTTATACTTCTTCTCTTCACATGGTATCAGAGCTTCCACGATCTTGGTAAAATATCAAAGAGTTTCCGCTGCCGGCGGGCGGCTATAATTCATATATGCCGCCCGTCTGGCCAATGATTATGTTACCAAAAGTTGGGTCATCGACTATTCGGTGACTACTTTTTCATATCTATTTTTCGTAGCACCGTGCTTCTTTTCGTTGACTTTTCTCATATCTGATTTGCTTAGCACCGTGCGTCTTTCCGGACTACTTTCTCATATCTGAGTTGCATAGCACTGTGCATCTTTCTGGTATCTCCTTAGATTTAATTTACGTAGTTCCGTACGTCTTTTCGGTGACTCCTTAGATCTAATTTATGTGGGGTCGTGCCATCATTTCGACCCTACCCATATAATTTCTCTTTTTCAGTAGGATCGTGCCATTATTCCAACCCTACCATATAATTTCTCTTTTTCAGTAGGGTCGTGCCATCATTCCGACCCTACCCATATAATTTCTCTTTTCCAGTAGGATCGTAGGATCGTGCCATTATTTCAACCCTACCATATAATTTCTCTTTTTCAGTAGGGTCGTGCCATCATTCCGACCCTACCCATATAATTTCTCTTTTCCAGTAGGATCGTGCCATCATTCTGATCCTACCCATATTTTCTATTTTCCAATAGGGTCGTGCCATCAATTTGACTCTACCTATATAATTTCTCTTTTTTGTATGGTTGTGCTATCATTCCAAACCCCTACCCATATAATTTTTTCCTAGGTTGTGATCACTTTTCAGCCATCAAATCTAATAATCCGGTGCGTGGGCATGTTTCGACCAGTTTTTCAGTGACTTTCTTGTTCAAGATCTACTCATCTCTTGATTTCGAGATGACCCATATATTTTATACCAGTTTCCAGCAATTTTTCAGCGACAAATCGACTTCCCGACGATGTTTACTACTTTTCGGATTACTTTTTCAGTTTATTATTTTTCAATTGAGTTCTCCCAGAAAGTTTTCTTGCAGATATCTTCACCAAGTCCCTCATCGATCCTCGTATTAATTACATCCATAATATGTGGGACAGGGCGGCAGCGTGCATCAGGGAAAATGCAAGGGAGGTGTTGGGTGTTTCTAGGGGCCGGGCCGGACATCATCGGGGGGATTGGTGGTGGAATGAAGAGGTGGGGAAGAAAGTGGAGACCAAGAAAGAGTCGTATGCTAAGTTGGTGGAAAGTAAGGACGAAGAAGAGAAGCGGGTAAACAGGAAAGAGTACAAGCTAGCAAGGAAGGAGGCGAAGTCAGCGGTCACGGCAGCTAAGACGGCTGCTTTTGAGAGCTTGTATGCAGGGTTACAGGGGAAAGGAGGGGAGAAAAAGTTGTTCCGACTCGCTAAGGCTAGGGAGAGGAAGGGTCGTGACCTCGATCAGGTGCGGTGCATTAAGGGGGAGGACGGTAGAGTGTTGGTGGAGGACGGCCACATAAAGAAGAGATGGCAGTCGTACTTTCATAGGCTCTTGAATGACGAGGGGGACAGAGCTATTGTGTTAGGGGAACTGGAGCACTCAGGGGAGTGTCGGGATTTTAGCTATTGTAGACGTTTTAAGGTAGACGAGGTTAGACAGGCAGTCCGCAGGATGCGAAGGGGTAGGGCGACGGGGCCGGATGAGATACCGGTGGAGTTTTGGAAGTTCGTTGGAGAGGCTGGTGTAAGGTGGTTGACTGCATTGTTCAATGAAATTTTCAGGACAGCAAAGATGCCCGAGGCGTGGAGGTGGAGTACCATGATCCCCCTCTATAAGAATAAGGGGGACATTCAGTGTTGCAATAACTATAGGGGGATTAAGTTACTGAGTCACTCTATGAAGATCTGGGAGAGAGTGGTCGAGGTGAGGCTGAGACGGATAGTGTCTATCTCGGAAAACCAGTTCGGATTTATGCCCGGCCGCTCGACGACGGAGGCAATTCACCTGGTACGGCGGTTGGTGGAGCAATATAGGGAAAGGAAGAAGGATTTGCACATGGTGTTCATCGACCTAGAAAAGGCGTACGACAAAGTCCCCAGGGAGGTGCTTTGGAGATGCTTGGAGGTGAGTGGAGTACCGCAGGCATATAGCAGAGTAATTAAGGATATGTATGAGGGAGCGAAAACCCAGGTGAGGACGGCGGGAGGAGACTCAGAGCATTTCACTGTCCTGACAGGATTGCATCAGGGATCTACTCTTAGTCCCTTTTTGTTTGCGCTAGTAATGGATGTGTTAACGCGGCGTATCCAAGGGGAGGTGCCGTGGTGTATGCTTTTTGCAGACGATGTAGTCCTGATAGATGAGACGCGAGGGGGTGTGAACGACAAATTAGAGCTGTGGAGGCAAACTCTGGAGTCTAAAGGGTTCAGGGTGAGCAGAACCAAGACAGAGTATGTGGAATGTAAGTTTAATGACGTAAGGCGAGAGAATGAGGTAGTGGTGAGGCTAGAAGCGCAGGAGGTAAAGAAAAGGGATAAGTTCAAGTACCTCGGGTCCGTGATACAGAGTAACGGTGAGATTGACGAGGATGTCTCGCACCGTATCGGGGCGGGATGGATGAAGTGGAAACTTGCATCGGGGGTGCTGTGTGATAAGAAGGTGCCGCCCAAGCTTAAAGGTAAATTCTATAGGGTGGTAGTCCGTCCGGCCTTGCTGTATGGAGCGGAGTGTTGGCCAGTTAAGAACTCCCACACCCAAAGAATGAAGGTGGCAGAAATGCGGATGTTGCGCTGGATGTGTGGACTGACCCGAAGGGATAGAGCTCGGAATGAGACTATCCGGGAGAAGGTTGGGGTGACTTCAGTGGAGTGTAAGATGCGGGAAGCACGATTGAGATGGTTCGGACACGTGAAGAGGAGGGGCATGGATGCCCCGGTCCGTAGGTGTGAGAGGCTAGCGTTGGATGGTTTTAGACGGGGTAGGGGTAGACCGAAGAAGTACTGGGGTGAGGTGATTAGGCGGGACATGGAACAGTTACAGCTTACCGAGGACATGACCCTAGATAGGAAGGTCTGGAAGACGCGAATTACGGCAGAGGATTAGGGCCTGTTCGGGTCGCTAATGTAGGGAGGTAATTGGTGGGGGTGTATTCCTGGTATGATTCCGTATTCAATGTTCTGTTCCGTGTTCCGTGTTCTATGTTTGTTACGAATCTGTGTGCTTTCCTCTGCTTTATATTCCTGCATTCCTGCTTTACTCTGTTTTATATTCCTTATGGCTGCAGTATCTATGTTATGTCATCTGCTTCTGTGCTGTACTATGTGTTTGTTTGATATCTCGTAACTTGAGCCGGGGGTCTTTCGGAAACAGCCTTTCTACTTCATCAGAGGTAGAGGTATGGACTGCGTACATCTTACCCCCCCCAGACCCCACAAAGTGGGAATACACTGGGTTTGTTGTTGTTGTTATATGCCTTCTATGCACCAACTTGAGGGGAGTGTTAGAATATGAGTAGGAATAGGAATAACATATAGATTCCTACTTGGAAAAGGATTGTAATGTAGTGTCCTATTAGGAAAAGGATTGGAATGTAGTGTCTATAAATAGGGCCTCAATGTAATAATGTTGATACAACAATTCAATAATATTTTTTTCTTATATTTCTTCACAGTTTCAATTACATAGTGAAATTTGCAAAATACTTATATATTTCTATCTTCTGGGCAGTCAACTTGTGTGAGGAGACCAAAATTTATTATGTGCACTGGTGGTAATGGTGCAGGATACCTACCCACGCATTCAAATCAAAATGTCACCTCCAGGTGGATCCTGTTCTTAGCGTAGTAGAATCTTACTGATTAATCTGAGCATGTGCAATGATAGTGATTTTTCTTTGTTACAGAAGCGGAGTGCTTTCTGGAAATATTTGGGAGAACTTTTCTTCATGGATGCCACAGAGAGAGAGCTCTGCTCAGGTATAGCAGATTATCCAGACTGACTTATCTAAATACACTAGAAGATAAACATATGGATGTTGGATTGATCTGCCCTTTCTACTCTCTAGAACTATAGCACCTGCATGAAACTATGTTTTGAAATTTTTGCGGAAGAAATATATGAGTTGCAGTGAGAGATATGGTAGATAAAAAAGGGCAGCCCGGTGCACTAAAGCTACCGCTATGCGCGGTGTCCGGGGAAGGGCCCTTCCCCATCACAAGGGTGTATCGTACGCAGTTTTACCTTGCATTTCTGCCAGAGGCTGTTTCCAAGGCTTGAACCCGTGACCTCCTGGTCACATGACAGCAATTTTACCAGTTACTCCAAGGCTCCCCTTCAGATATGGTAGATAAACGATAGAAAATAATTAAAAAAAATGACAGAAAGGAACTCTATTTTTGTTTGATTTTAATGCTGGTGATGAGAAGCTTAATGGATAAGAATAATCTGTCTTGTTATCCATGCGACTATTGACGTTCGTACTCTATATTATAACCCTGTAAC
The DNA here is from genome assembly GCF_002878395.1 of Capsicum annuum. Taxonomy (NCBI): domain Eukaryota; kingdom Viridiplantae; phylum Streptophyta; class Magnoliopsida; order Solanales; family Solanaceae; genus Capsicum; species Capsicum annuum. Next base: position 214,620,458 of record NC_061120.1, on the reverse strand, counting down.
CTATGAGAATGATTGCACAACCTGCTCAAGTTTCATGTTATCACATTTAAAGGTAATCACTGCAGTGATTGAAATGAACAAAGGTCACGTCGGAGTGTAGTGAGGGATCAAAGCCCACCTAATTGCACAACCCGCTCACTTTTCATGTTATCGCATTTAAAGGTGATCACCCAGAGTGGTGATTGAAATAAACTAAGTTGCGGTCTGAGTGTAGCTCAGGCAGTATGAAGCCCCTCATCCTTTACCATGTGGTGAGGGATTGAATCCCACCTATGTAATATGCCTCCTATGGATTGTGAACGAGGGGGAATTAATGCCATGTTCTAGGTTATGTATTGATAAGTCTCCCACAGTTGTGTTGATTAACCCTTCTCTTGCAGAATTCTGAACTACAAAACTGCTAAACAATTTCGCTACTTAGCTCTATTATCTGGGTGCCCTTATATGTAAATATTAAACAAGAACAAATGTCTTGAATTATAATGAAGTAATTCAAGTCTATCGAGTTATTAACTTGTTCAAAATGCAGCCGGTGACTGATGATAGCAGGTTTCCTGGAAGAGGAAGAACTCTGAGTTCCCAGACCACCACTGGAAATCATGATTCGACTTTACAGGCTAGACTCCTGGATGGTAGCAGCAGCCCTGAGCGTATTTCACCTACCGCTACAATAGGTGGAGACCAGAGCTTAGCTGGAAGGTGCTAGAAACAGACCGCTGTTACATGCTATTTAATAATCATATCGATTTTGTAGTCGTATAAATCATTGATCGGTGCACTAAAATAGATCTTCTTTTAATTACTTCTCACGTGCTTCTGCCCTACATATACTGCGCTCGAACGGAATGATTAGCTGTTTAAATTGGTCGACCCAGTAAACAAGTTTTAAGTTATAGCTATACAGATAGGAAGAGCTGGATTTTCTTCAATGTGTTCATGAAACTACAATTTTTTCTACACTGTACAGTTTCTTCTGGATTTTCTGATTTCTATCTTCTAAGTAGAGCCTCCAATTACCATAATTGTAAGGCATTCTTATTGTGGGTCGAGCTTGATAACTCGAACTTTAATGTTGAAACCTAAGAGCTTGGCATCTGTGATTTGCTCTAAACACAGTTATATTTTGATTCTGTGTTGACAACTCAGACTATCAGCAGCAGATACCACTGACACACCTACGAGACCACTAGGACAGCAGGTATATGACCTGGACTTCGGACACTTGTAAAGAGTTTATGTTTACCATCATTGATGCTAAAATTATCTTTGAATATAGGGCTCCATTCCCTCAGATGAAGAGATTCAGAAACTTGTTGCAATGGGTTTTGAGAAGGTACATTTATCTTCAGATTCACTCAAATGGTGTTTTAGTTCAAATACCTCATTTCTTTATAATCCGGGGGAACGACGTACTTATCACAACTTTCTAATTTGCCTTACAAATTAACTTCTTCTGGCTTCTGTGCGCGCTAAAATAGTCTTGATTTTCTCAGACCCAAGCAGAAGTTGCACTGGCAGCAGCTGAAGGAGACTTGAATGTTGCTGTGGAAATTCTGAGCCAACAGGTACTTCTTTTCGGGTGTTACTATCCCAGTCGTAAATGGGCTAATTAATCTTAACGATTCTTTCAAACGCTCATATGCAGGGCTAATGTAAAATGCAATCATTGGATAAACATTTGACTCAAAACACAAAGGTTATGCAAAAACTAGTGATCTGATTACTCGAGCCCTGGGCTTTTAACTGGTTGTATATATTTGACAGCAATTTACACAATTTTTAGAGAGAAAGAAAGCCTTTATGTGTTACTCCTGACTCACATAAAACAAAGTTTTATTGTATAACTACCTTTGTGATCTTAGATGCTGCAATATCAACGAATCAAAGATTAATTGTATAACTACCTTTGTGATCTTAGATGCTGCAATTTCAATGAATTATTTTATGGTTTCTTATCCCTCTTATCAATATGGGAATGAGTTTTTTGCTCTTCTTTTAATTGCGATCCTGTGCAATTATCTTTCATTTCCTCTTTGAGTTATAGGTACTCTATTCCTCCTCAAAAGTTGTTGGTCTAAACAGGAGTTTTGACCCTGCTAGTTGTACATTACAAGAGAAATGTTATCTTGTCAGGAAGAATTATGTGCTTTAATGTTGGTCACTGACACTGAGTTGTACTAGTAAACTCGAACCACTGCTAAATAAGTTAAGGTTCAGGCGGAAATAAACGCGCGTTGTGTATGATTGATCCTACATTGCGAGTGAATCTTGATAGTGAACCAAGTTTGCTATTGAGTAGAGAGACAAGTGCATTATTCACCGAGTTTCGTAGTTTGGTTCCACGCAGAGAAAGTTACACGAGTGTGAATCTTGATAGTGATCCAAGCTTGCTCTTTAATTGCAGGTTAGACAGGTAGATGCATTATTCGAGTTTCAAAACTATAAGTAAATGATATATTGGTGGAATCTTTTGCATACTAAGGGCATGGTGTAATGGTCAATGAAGTGTGTTGAGCATCATGAGGTGTCAGATTTAAATTTTAGCTGAGACAAGTCATCGGTGATTTCATCTCATCTTTTCTAGCCTCAGTAGCAGAGTTACCCAATACTTATTGCTGGTGGGAGGTGGCGAGTATTTCATAAAAGTAGTTGAGATGCACATAAGCTAGTCCACATGCCACGGTTATTATAAAAGAAGTATTGGTATCTTCTTTTCCTACCTACTCAATTTACAATGTGTATATATATAATAACAAAATGTTCAACCTAGCAAGCTTGAATTTTTTTTTTTTTTTGAATCATATGAAGTGACATGCCACGTCGGTTGGCGCAAGTATTTTATTGCTCTTGGGTAAGGGGTCAATTTGAGGCCTGATAAACAATCGGACCACATGACGACGTAAATGGGCTTTAAGCAATCTCCTGGCTGGCTAAGCCCAGAAAAGTCGCCGGGCCCATAACCGTAGAGATACGGGCTGGAAATGAGTGATGCATTATGGGGTTTGGAGTCCAAATTCCATAAATGGGACTGGGCTGAGACGAGGTGGAGGCCTTGTGGCTTTAATATGCTTAAAAGTAACTATGTTTTTTCTCCAAAATATGCTAAAACACAGATATATTAAGTATTTTTCCTATCTATATAATAAACTTGTGTTTTAACATAATTGCAGAGAAAAACAGAATTATAAGAATTTGAACTTCGAATAGGGGATCTTTTAGAAATTAACGTCATTTCAGTGGCTACAATGACAAACTTAATGTTGTAGGTAACGATTAGTGACCGTATGTAAAACCAACCTTATGTATTATAAAATGAGTATTAGAAACAATGTATAGAGAGAAAAGTTTGGCTAAATGGGATACAGACGCCAAATCATGTTTAGAAAGGCTTTTACTCAAAATGGTACCAAGTAAGAAGTAAGAACGCTACTAGATTAATCGTAATTACGACTCCAAGGACCTAATACTGAAGAAATAGAATTCCGCGCCATAGAGCATGAAGATAACGTCTTCAAATTACAACCGAAGTTAGGTATTGTCTCAGAGCACGTAGCATCATGGAAACGTTTATCTGCTGGAGGAATGTATCGTCTTCCAAGTATTTTGCAGAGGTTACTGTGGCCACAGTAAACTGACCAAAGATAACAGTGCGGCAAAGTTCACTCATTGCCACAACCAAATTGTTAGAAGTACTTCAAGAAAAGAAAAAAGTAATACCTAGGCAGGCTAAGCATCATTCACAAATAGCTCTAAGCAAACAAATAATTTCCATCCAATCCATTTTACCAGTCATGGTTGCTTCTATGACTAAATGAATGTTCTCACAGGAATATTGTTCTCCCAACTCCTGCAGACTTAGATCAACAAAAGAAACGAAAAGGATGGCCAATAAATAAATTGTTCACATTCAAAAACTGTATGCAGGCTCAAGTCATTTCTGCCATACTAAACGACACAGTAAAAACGACAGAATGAACACAGAAACATATACCAATGCTATTGAAAGAAATTTTACAGATCCATCCCCCACTCATACGACATTAAATACAACCACAAGAGGAATGGGAAAATGGAAAAGAAGTAACAGATAATACAAGTCCAGAACGCACCAGGCTGCTATATCAACTATACATTCCCTTCAACCAAAATCTTATATGCAGAATAAATTATGCAGAAGACAATGTCAAAAAGACCCAACCATCAGCAGAGAAATAGCTGAAGGCGAGGGCAGAAACTGCAGCGCGCATCCTAACTAAGCTACAGAGAAACAAACCCCCCTTCCCAAATCAAATCGAAGGGAAAACTTATAGCCTGCAAAATCTGACCAAATCACCAAGAGGAAACAAAGGTGGTAAAATCCCCTATATGAAAACAATATTCATGCTAATCTCCTCTCTGCCTTCTCCTAATCATCATGTCATAGCGCTACAAACTCTTTTACATGTCTCCCTTCTAGCTTGTGAGGAGTGAACACCACAACCAAGGCCCATCTGGAATATCACCAACCTCTTTCAGTTGTATATCTTGACTGGCTTTTCAAATGTGTGACGGTTCTGCAATTTCAGAGTCGAGTATTAAAGCATAATAGAGGTTTCTTTTAACATATAATGACCAACATTGTCAGGAAATTAGCAGCTCAAAGTGTTATACTCTTCAGTAACTATTAAGCTAATCGTTTTTCGTACTATACATGTAACTAGTCAGTGACTAATGTCATCGTGAAAAATGGAAACATAAATCACATCTAATATCTGATCACGCGCAGCCAAAAGAGAAGGTCCAGAGAAACACGGAATTATGTTGTTGTAATCTACAAAACAAGTACCTTGCGACATAGCAAGATCTAGTTCACAATCTAGTCACTAGAACTATAGTAACAACAACATAATAACATACCCAGTGAAATCCCACAAGTGAGTTCTGTGAGGGTAGAGAGTACGCAGACCTTACCACTACCTCATGGGGGTAGAGAGGCTGTTTTCGAAAGACCCTTGGCTCAAGTGCAGCAAATCCAAGTACAAAGAAGCTTAATAGTGAAGAAAATGTAGCCATTAACAAGGAACACACTGCAAAGCCTACAAGAACTGTAGTAAAGATAAAGTAAATCTTAACTTGACCCTAAAAGCTCCTCAAACATTAAAAAGCACTCAGTGATAGAAGTAAAACAATATAAACCAGGTTTTGAGGATTAAAAGAGCATAATATATATTCCAGTAAGATCAAATATTATAATAATTAACAGCCTTTAGGAGGAGCCAAATTATGATACCATGATTGAACCACTTGTATGTTTAAACTGATAACTAGAAGTGACTTCCAGTAAAATTTAGAGAGTCTACCTGATTAACATATGGCCTCTTAGATGTATTATCTGCATGCTCCAATCCAAGGTACTGCTCCCAAGCACCATAAACATCTCTCCTCTGCATCAGGATACAAGCATCTTCAGCTTGAGCAGAAACAAGAAGACGCAACTATAGCTGACCCACAAACATAAAAGGAAGCCCACGATGAACTTCAAGGGGGAGTACACGATAACATCAAAACACTACCTGAAAACGGCTGGATACAATGTCCAAGTCCTGAAGGTATTCTGGGCGTCCCAATGATAAAAATGCAAATTTCCACTAGCCATCAAAAAATTAGAGTCAACCCCTAAGTCGAACATAAGCCTTTAAAATATAAATCATAATGCTAAAAAGTATGGAAGAATGTTCCATTTGCTGCAAAAGCTTTGTGCTCAAGCACTGTACCTTAGAGAACTCCTCATCTGAAACCTGCAATTTCTTTTGAATGCGAACTTTAATTTCTGCTAAAGTTTCACCTTCATGGATGACCAGAAAGAAAGGTTCTCCAAAATTCTGCACTTGCTGTTGAAAACCAATCCAATTACTAATCTTAACGTCAGATGGCAGTATATCAGTAACAATCAATCAAGCATATTTGTAATACCATTTGATTTTGGGGAGTCTCTTTTGTAAAATGATAAACATGAATTAGTCGATTATGGGGACCAAGCTTTTTCTCCTCCTCTGGTATCTACAAAAAGTTAAAATAAATGGGGTCTTACAAATAGGCCGGTGGAACAACATACACCACAGAATATCATCATCAATTGTCCAGAATCAACTGTCTAAAGCAGAAAGGTTAATGGAACAGAAGACACCTTTAACAATTAAAGCTGAAACAGGAAAGCATAGCAATCAAATGAAAGCCCAGATCCTAGATTATCCTTTATGAAAGAGGGTAGGGAAAGGAAGCGGATATGCAATCAAATCTCTTCTTAAACTTCAAAACCTCGGCAACTTTTTTAAAAAAGGGCAAAAGGATCAAAAGGAGATGAGGAAGAGAGAAGAGGTTAAAAAAGAAGAAGAAATCAGCCATCCCACATTTAGAAAACTTACTTCCTCTGCCCGCAATGTCCAATACTGGTCATTTATATTCTCAATCTTCTCACTGAGCGGAAAGATCTGCAGATTAGCGATGGCAACGAAAGGTGGATCAGATACATACAAACAAAGAGAGCACATAAGCTAGCAGAGCAAGTCTTGAAATGTAAGTTAACTATCAAACTAAAATGTCACCACAAGTCTAACAAAGGACAAAAGTATTTTTTAAAAAAGATAACAACTGTATTAGTCAAGAGCACACAAAGGCTGTGCTAGAAGTCATATTTACAGATTCCAATAAAGGACAAAGATATTGAACTTATATTAATATAAGTGTTGAACTTATATTATGAATCCTCACCTTATAAATTTTGTGATAGAAGACCTCGAGTAATCTAAGCTCGGCATTTGGATGGGACAATTCTACCTGTTGCAGAACACAATATGCCAGTAGTTACATTTGCATACCATAAATGAAAGCCACCATTGAACAGAAAACATTAGAGAAATAACATCGGTCCACAATATACATGACAGATCTAAATCTCTCACATCCTTAAGAAAGTCAGAAAAAATGATTTTCTTCATAACATATACACCAACAACAAACATACATTAGGGTGCACATCCTTCCATCCTTTATTAATGGTTTTAAACAAGATAATCCGATAGGAAAGAGAGAACTCCCCTGGATGGAAAAAGGAAGGAAGATAGTCATTCCTGAAGACACAAAAATCACAAAAAGATTGCCGATTCCCCATGTCAACAAGTGATTTTTTTATATTCAAGTATGTTCAGATAAATTGAAAAGCAAAATTTGGTAACTTTTTTTTCTCAAGTCACTGCCACATCTCTAAATTTGATTTTTCAACAGACAAATCTCGCACGGAAAAATGGCCAATTTGACACTTGAGGAGCAAAATATGAATATCTGATTGGGGATTTTTGAAAAAAGGTATTATCCAAAGAAGCAGAAAAGAACTCACTGGTATAATGTAGGCAACAAATCCATCAAACGACATTAACAGTAACGATGCATAAATCAACTTAAAAACATGGAATCATTTAGACATCTGAAATCTACCACAAGGAAACTGCTTATTTTATTATGAAGGGTGCGAAAATTGCTTTCATCCTCTTTTCAGAGACACAACTGCAATTAAGGTTTATGAACACCTATCCATACCTTTGATTTGATTTCATTAAGAACATCCCCCACGGTACTCTGCTTAGGCAATCTTACATTCAGAATTTCAATCTGAAAGGGATGAAAAAATGTAATGAGGAGAGGTAACACTCTGATGGAATAAATATGTTTTTGCCATTTTAAACAGACCTCATCCTTCGTAGAATGATGGAAGGCAACTTTGAGCGTCTTCAGACACTGTAATTCTGGAAGAGGTATGTCCAAAACTTCATAATACAGAATATCGGAGATCTATCACCACCAAAAGAAAAGGAAAAAGTTGAGACGTGGTTAGTCCAGACACATCACATCCTACCAAAATAACGTCATTTTTATGATGAGTAGAACATTAAAAGTCACCGCGTGCTAGCATCGATTCATGTTAACAAACCTGATTGTAATGGATAAGCATGTCTACCAGATGATCCACAGACCGATATTTGATTGGGTTGGGCTTGGGTTGCTGCGAGTAGCAGTTATGAGGAGTAAGCCTAATTTTGGATGGATCATCCACACCAAGCCGCTGTGCCACTCTCTCCACTACTTCATCATACGTATCACTTTTTGCTCTATAATTTTACCAACAAAAAGATGGTAATTGGTAACAGATGTATCAGAAGCAAATGCTCTGCACTAGGGGTGGCAAAACGGGTAAAAATTTATGGTTATCCGCTCGATTCAACCCATTTTAAATGGATTGGGTTTCCAATCATTTAAAAGTGGGTCAAATATGGTTAAACCCATATTATCCATCATAAAATATGGATAACCCATTGGTATCCACTAATTGCACTTCCCCTTAAAAGTATGTAGGGGTGTAGGAACCTCTTTAAAGTACACTTATTATTAATAAGTTCTTAAGGGTGTGTTTGGTATGAAGAAAATATTTTCCATTTTTCTCATGTTTGTTTGGCTTAAATATTTTGGAAAATATTTTTCAAATGAACTTATCTTTCAAAACCTTCCGTAAACCTCACAACCCCGAAACGGGTCCAAACATGGGATCAAACTTCGGACCTGAGAACCAGGGATACCCAACCCCAACTATGAATAGACCCAAGACCCGACTACGCCCAAGAACGCAACCAAGACCCAACTCCTGACCCTAGGGATGGAAATGGCGCAGTGTGGGTTGATCTTAATCTGAAAAAATTTCACACACACACACACACCGCGCATATCTATTTATTTCATTTTCATCTGCCCCGCATAAGTTTTAAAATTGTTTGTCACCACTCATTTTCGACCTGCTTGTTTGCCATCCCTATCGGCCCTTGACCAAACCCGAGACCCGACTCAAGATCCAAATCCCAACACCGACCCAAGAAGCAAATCCTGACCCTGGCTCGACACTGGAACCTGATTCCCAACCCCATCCCAAGACCCAAATCCCGATACCGACTTGAGACCCAAATCATGACATCGACCCAGACCTGACTCCCAAAATAAACCAATACCCGACTCCTAACACATAGAAACCCAACCCCAACTCAAGACCACTTATTCTCCAAAAAAAATTCCAAGGAAACCACGAAAACATTTTCATTCATACAAAACGCATCCTAAAAGGAGAAAAAGAAGAAAAAATGCTTGTAATCTGGAGTACTTGGTTCTTTACATAATAAGAAGCAATGGATAATCCATATTATTCGTTGGTTACTTGGTTTACCCATTTTTATCCATATCAAATATGAGCGGGTTGGATATTTTATCTACTTTCAGCTCTCATTTTCGACCCGCCTGTTTGCCTCCCCTACTGTGCACGTAAATGTAGGATAAAGGTATCAAATGAACTCACAACTCCAGACAGAAATCATCCTCCTTCGGTTTCTCCAGCGCTCTGAAATGGACAATCTGTAAATAATAAACTCAAATATGAGGAATCAAAATTGGAGAAAATGAAAATAAAGAGCCAGGTGTATGGCGTGCACATGCATAACACATATTACAGGAGAAGAGATGAAAAAAATGTTGCAGATACAGTAACAACAAATGATGCAACTTGTCATGGTGTGCACATGCATAGCACAAATTAAACGAGAGGTGAAGAAAATGTTGCAGATACAGTAACAACAATGATGCAACTTGTCAAGGCAAAGACCCAAGGAAGTTTCGAGAGTTGCTTCCCTTGCACCACCACAGAGAACCATAAACCCGAAAAATGAAGGATCAGAAATAACATTAAAATAAAAAAGAGCATCAGCAGGCTAGCAGAAACTGGAGCCCTATAGGGATTCACCTGGCGATTTTTGACATACTCCAGATATGAAGGAACATCTGGAAATCGGACTTGTTCTTCAACTTCAGGAGAAGCTTTCTTCTGAAAGCATATAATATCCCCATCTTCTATCTGTAAAAATAAGTCAGCAAAGCAAATCTAAATCTGAGAAGATAAAAGCTTTCAGCAATTGAGCAGGGAAAACAGAAAGGATAAAAACCTGGCTAAATCGAAATGAAGCCTTTCTGTCTAGTCTTTCGCACATGACAGAAGGTTCAAATTTTATTTCCTGCAACGGAAAAAGACCAAATTCTCATGTCACCTCAATCAATGACATCAATAAGAAAAATAAGTCACATCAATAACAGAGAAGCAACAATAACACACCTCAAAAAGTTCAATTTCTTGGTCAGAAGCAAATCCAGCCAATTCATTAAGTTTTGGGAGTATTTCAATTGGCTTACTAGTACCCTTCACAAAAAGCCTACCAACATAACTGGAAATACAAAATTGGAATAAATCTCATTGTTAGACCTTGCCACAAGAATATATCTTCCATGTGGACTCCTTTAAGAGCAGATAACTTACCGGAGCTCTTCTTTCTCAGGATCATAAAACTTAAAGAAAAGGAGTATATCATCTTTACTTTTGTCAGGTGGAGGGCCAGGAATGAGATCCTGAAATGTTAAATGAGTTAAAGGTAAAGAAAAGTAGAATCTAAGGCAAAAAACACCTGTCAACAAAGCGGAGTAATACATGGCAATTTATAATCTATAAGAGAGTTAAGGAAGGTACCAGGCCACATTCCACTTCCAAAAATAATTTTAACTCGGCATTGTTGGTCTTGTTGGAAACTTCCCTCAACTGACCAACCTGCACTTGCAGATGATTGCCTTATACAACAGTATACATCGTTCAAGAAAGTAAAAAAGGAGGAATTAATTATCATAAAGAATCATAGGAGTAAATAAATCACAAGTGTTTTTGTTGGACGGCAGAAGAGATTAAGAGAATGTATGAACTAAAACATCATGCAAGGTATAAGAATACCTTCTAGAGTTCATCAATTTAAAACATTAAAGATATTATATTCAAATGTTTTAAGCACCAGAACTGAAAATCCCACACACATACTAAAGCAAGTATACAAGATGACCAAAATATAAATGACGCATCACATTAATTGTTTAACACATACCGCCACAACAAATACCAAAAAGACCAAGTATGGGAATGAGAAAGATATAAGAGACTCACTAATTGTAGTTCCTCCTGCGGAGTTAATGGACGATTGGGCCGGTAAGTGTGATTTTGCCGCTTTGCCCAAATCCAAAATCGCTGAAATTGAACTGGGATACCCAATTCTTTTGCAACCTCCTCCTGCAGCAATGGATAGTATGGTCAAACACAAAGCGAGAGTATCCAAGAAACTGGAAGACCATTTAATATACCAAAGATATGTACAGACACTGCACACAAAATTAGTAACTCAGAGATTGTGTACACCAGATGGAAGGTCATCCTCAACAAAAATAACTCCGCTTCCTGATTCAATTCCACAGATCACATTTACATACCTCATTTTTTGAAGAAAGGTCATTAACAAGGAATTAAATGATAGAAACAACAGGTTCACAGGGGATTAAATTTGTTAGGAAGTGATGTATAATAAGGAAGAGAATAAAACAAAAGAGAAAAGGGAAGAGGTAATTCCCAAGAAGAATGGAGCAAAAGAACTCAAGGATTTCAAGCTTATCAGCTAATGGGCAGTGTTTACAAGATTATCTCCAACTTGTGGCATAGACATTGAGGAAGGCAGTGGACAAATTGGTGAGCAAACAACAAAGGGCTTTCATTCAAGGCAGGCAGATCATGAATGCAGCTCTTAATGAGTGTGCAGATTCCAAACTGAAGAGCAAGGAGCTTGGCCTTCTTTGTAACTGGATATCCAAAAAACTTTTTACCATGTGAATTGGGATTTCCTTATTAACATCCTAAGAAACATGTTTTAATACCAAATGGATGAACTGATTAGACTCTGCCTCAGCAATGACAAGTTTCCCATTCTTGTGAATGGAAGCCCAGAAGGTTTCTTCCCCTCTCGTAGGTGATTAAGGCAAGGTGATCCCTGTCACCTTTCTTGTTTATTATTGCTATGGAAGGACTCCACAATATGATGGATAGGACAGTGTTTAGTGGCTTAATCAGGGGTTTCGAAGTGAAGAGCAGACAAGCAAACAGCATGGTCATCGCCCATTTGCTGTATGCTAATGATACTCTTGTTGTTCTATGTAAGGCCAACAAAGAAATGTGCTAAACCTCAGGATAATTATGACCCTGCTTGAAGGGGTGTCAGAACTTCAAGGCTTCAAGTGAACTGGAAAAAAAAACGGGTTGTATCCTGTGATGTGAGGTTCTCTACCTACCAAGTATTTGGTCTGGCTTTGGGCTCTAACAACAAAGCATTGGAAATATGGAATGAGGTTTTATACAAATTTGAGAACGAACTCACCATCTGGAAAGTACAACACTCTCTCCAAGGGCAAAACATTATCAACCTATGTTATGTCACCATTTCCCATCCCAGCCATCCCTTCCAAGGCTGAGAAGAGATTGGACAGCTTGAGGAGAAAGCTCGCGTGGCAGGGAAATTCAGACAAGAAAGGTTGTAATGGAGTATTGTTATAAAGAGCAAAAGAAATGGAGGCATGGCCATCAAAAAACTGAAGTTGCAACAAATGCTTTCTGAGCAAGTGGTCATGGAGATAAGCCATGGAAGAGAACAGTCTATGGAGGCAGGTCATCAACCAGAAATATGGAGAAGACAGCAACTGGTGCACTAAACCAGTCACCACACCCGATGAGTAAGCATCTGGAAGTCCATCAAAGCTCACTAGGAAGACTGCAAGAAATTTTGAGATCTCTCCTGGAAATGGTAGAACTGCCTTTCTGGTCTGACCTTTGGATCGGACAACAACCTTAAAAAAAATTCTCCTGACATTTAGAAGAGCCTCAAAGCCAGAGCTACCAGCAGCGAATTTAGGTATCTAAATGGTTGGAATTTCACTCTCAAAAGAGGACTCAATGACTGGGAAATGGATAAGTTGACTTACTTTCTGCAAACTATAGGAGCAAGGAGGATACCTCTGAAGTTGAAGACACCATGATTTGGAAGTGCAGGGGGGAAGAAAATTTACACTGTCAAGGAGTAAATGCTTATTTTGGAAGTGATGGTCAACGGGAGACAAATTGACCCTGGAAGGCCGAAGTTCCTTACGAAGTAAACTACTTTACTTGTCTAGTAGCTAGAAAATCCCGTCCCATTCATCAGAAACCTCGGAGAGTGGATTGCATCTAAGCTCCAGATGCTCTTATGCAAAGCCACAAATGAGAACAAGAGACGTCTTTTCATCCACTAAACGGGTGATGCCTGGGAACACTTTTGAGCGATTGATTGCTTGGGACCAAGCAGGGAGCACTGTCACGCAGAAGAAATGGTGGAGGCTATCCAGATTGTATCTGATTGACCATATGGAGGAAAATGAATAGCAGATTTTGAAGATAAGAGTAATTCAATCCAGAAGATTAAGATGAATTGTATTTTGAACTTAAATTTTTGGTTTAAAAGATTGTGTATGGAGGAGGCTGACTCCACACTAGACTTTTTAGAAGCCTTGTGAAATTACAGTGGCCAGCACTGCTGATAATAAAATGTTACCATTATGACCAAAAAAAACTTCAGAATGATACTCTTAAAGCAGTCAAAGGGAACAAAAATCGAGCATCTGAAAGTCTTAAAAGTTACTGGGTGACATGCACCTGAGGCCCATAATCTCTTGCACTTTGGAAATCATACCTTGCTCAATTTTTTTCAGAAGGTAACAGTATATTATTAAAGTTTCCAGCACAAAGGCTGTGCTAAAACCACAATAACAGAACAAATTGTAAAGCCCGAAAAAAGAAATATCCTAGTAGAGCTTACAAGGATTCAATGATATCTACTAAAGCCTCTACATCCTCCAGAAGTTCTTTACACCAGAAAAAGTAACAACAAATCATTCATCGTAACTTCAGGTTTAGGACTACATAACACCTTAAATTCCTTTCCTTCCACAATGACCACCATATACATGCAGGGATGAGCTCCACCAATTATTCTGCTTCACTCCCCCCACCCCCATATGCTGTTCCAGCATTTTAAATGTCTCTTGTGGACTTTGCATAACCCACTTAATTCCTTTCATACAAAGAAACAATTGCCACAACTGGTCAGTGGCTCCAAAATGGATGAAAAGATGATTGATGGCCTCAGATCCCTTGCCACATAGAGAACATCTGGAGCATAATGGCAAACCCCTTCCATCCCTTGCTCATTTATTACTAGCTTCTCTTCTAGCCTCTAGGCACACTTTATTTTTACTTGGGATAAATAAACAATTGTATGACTCATTGAAAAGCCCTGGATGCAAAAGAATAGACAACCCCAATCGTGCATACTAACCAGAATCGTGTTGGTGCGTTAAATTTACTGTAAACAAGAAGATCCTGTATTTTTCCCAAAAGACTTTTCAACCACTTCAGAAGCTCTCCCTTATCTCCAAATCGTCCAATAGAACTAAGGGGATGCTCTGCTTCTCCCCTTTACCTTTTGAATGCCCAACGGACTAGCAGCTCATTGACAGTAGCATTTTTGACCGGATGCTAAACAATTTTAAAGCAATCCGCCATAACATGTGTGCTACCTTGACAGAGCATATCCTCTATAACAACAACAACAACAAACCCAGTGTATTCCCACATAGTGAGGTCTGGGGAGGATAAGATGTACGCAGTCCATACCTCTACCTCTAAAGAAGTAGAAAGGCTGTTTCCCACAGTGCATATCCTCTATCTACTAGGATTTTAACCCGGGTGTGACTGATTAACTTCCTTCAAAGCAGCTACCCCTTTCACGCAAAGGACTAGTACCACCTGCTATTTTGATGAATATCAATTCAAAAAAGGACCTGCTACTCTCTCCTTCTCTCTATCTCAATCTCATCTCTCCTCTGACCCCCTCCTCCAAATGAGTCTATACAAGTCTTTTACTGATGCTAACAAGTGAGATGATTAAATGTATTCTCGTACTTTTTAAAAGTGAGAAGATCATTTACGTTATCTACATATTTAAGTTAGGAGTGACATAAGGGTTAAATCTAATTGAATCACAGGATGTGCTACTTGAGTCCAAACTAAGCAATAACAATTATAAAAAGTAAATAGTACCTTGAAAAGGTTAAAAGGCATCTGTTTCTGGATTCGAAAGCTACGAACTTTGTCATGATCAACAAGATCAAAATAAATCTCCTTACCAATCTGTTCTCTAAGATCCTCGTCACGTGCAACCTACATACGAGTAGATTAACACAGCATATTCAAGGAGAAAAACTTAATATCGGACACTTAAGCCATTTGAAAATGACCTTGATAATTGTATAAAGGTGGGCTTGTGCTTTGTATCTTCTCTTGTCCTCCTTCTCTTCTTGTTCTTTCTTCAACCTTATCTAAAATGAAACAAAAAACTTTATCAAGGCGAACTAAATATCAAGTGCAGAAAATCTATTTTTTGCGTGGAAATTTATTGAAAACATACCCTTAGGTGTTCCGCAATGTCCTTCTCACCGACATCACAGATTATTTTATCCTTGTCACTCTCACGTATATAAACAAGCATGTAAGCATTGGAGTATTTTGTAAACTTAAAGGGAGTATTGTTAAAGCCAGGATTTGTCTGTGGCAACTGTAAAAGCAAAAGTAAGCAAGAATCAACACATGAAACAGTAAGACACAATTGAGATGTTCTGTTAGAGATGTATACCTCCTCCTCTCCACCATATTGTTCCTCTAGAGCCCTCTTAAGGTCTTCTTTTGTCACCCGTTCATCATCAAACTTATACCTAACATAGAATCAAATAATCACATTCAATCAGAGCTCAAATTACATTATCACATCAATTAACTCCATATGTATGACAGTACAAGAGGATGCAGAAATTTTTTCCTACTGCCCTGTGATCCTGCAGGAAATGTTTAAAGATAGAAACAGAAATGAAGAAAATGTTTTACAGAGAGTACATACCATTGATCAGACAGTGTTGGCCTGATGAAAGCATAATAATGTCCACCATGCACACCACCGCTATGAACCAACACACTGCCATTAAGAAGAGCAAGGTGATGCTCTTAGTATAAAGATAAAAGACGATGCCACCCATCTAGATACTATCACACTACTAACAAAACAAAGGAAACAGTTTGGTTTATTAGGAATCTCATAATCATATGTCCCAAAATATCAGAACATGGGCAACGCCCTAAAAGGCCAATCTAATAGATCGAAATGGCAGTTTATTGATTCATTCTTTCAAACTTTCCAATATAATTTTGACATGGAAACTGCTGAGCTCTACACAAGCTAAACAACAGCACGCAGAAAGGTCTGTACATTGAAACTTCATTTTTTTTGAAAAAAAGAGAGTGAAGGGAGTAAATAAGATTACATTGAAACTTCATTTTTTTGAAAAAAAGAGGGTGAAGGGAGTATATAAGAATTAAAACTACAAAAATAAAAGAAAAAGTGAATCTTATCAATAACAAACAGATCTTAGTGGTATACATGGTTTATAAGAAGCAACAAAACACAAAAACAGATGTCTGTGAATTAAGCATAGTTGAGTTATACTGAAGGCTTCGCACCATATACTTGCCAACTAGATAATGGGGCAACCATAGCAAAGGCATTGTTCGGATTTGAGGACTAGGAATTATTTGTAAGACGGGTTTGCTCCATGTTACATGGGTATTTTGGACCAGAACACATAGTAGGGGAAAACGCAGCAGGCTCATAGTAAAGTTTTCTAGATCTTGCTGTTAACCAATGGGGTAAGTAATTTATTTTTTTCGCTAACGTGGTGTCCGAGCCAGCTTGCGCGCACCTCGACTAATTCCACGGGATACCTGCCACCTCCCACCAGGAACAGATGGGAAGGATTAAGGTAAGTAATAAAAGCTTCAAGCACGAAAATGGAATAAGTTGGTGAATAACCTTGTGCATATGACATAGAAAAAGAGGTGTGAAATGTGTTTTTTTAACAGAATGACTTAAGACCAAGATCAATCATGAATGTCTATCCCCATTGAGAGGTTGAAAATCCGTAAAGGAAGTTTTGGGATACAACACACTGCTCACATATGCATTATGCAGCATGTATAAACAGAAAGAAATAGTTAATATTTTGACCCCCCGGGGATTTGTCTAGAGGCAAAAACCCACAGCATTATTCGTGGGTCAGGCTCACATCGTTGGCTCGAATCCTGCTGCAGACAAAAGCCTGGTACTTAAGTGGAGAAGGTTAGAGGTTGGGCGTGTTAACCACCAAGTTCCGAACCGTACACCACTGAAACTTGGAGATTTCACGGATATTTTAAGGGAGGTAAGAACAGTGCATAGAATAAAGCGCAGATGTTTGACAAACTTGTTCTATTTTCGCGAGATTATAACAAGGACGCAGACAAATCAGAAAGATGTGAAGATTCGTCCTGTGTGTCTCAGAGATGTAATTGAAAAGCATAAATAGCACCAACTTAGCTTTTGATTATATGTGAATACAATAAATTTGCTTACCAAAGAAAAAGACAGGTTTATTTCATACTAACCTGAGTAGACAAATAAGTTCAAACAAAAACAATCATTGGGATGCATGCCAGTGTGTTTATCTGCACATACACATATGAAAGAAAGTTAAATTTACCTATGAAGAGTATAAAGATTCCGGACACTCCTATCTGCTTCAGGAGACAAATATTTTCCGTCCTCCCTATCAAGGTCGAGCTCTAGAGGAAATTCATAGCGGTCATTTATCTGCAACATTGGAGCAAAGATTGTCACAAGTCAGAACCTGGACACTACAATATGGGGTTGAATAAAACAACACATAGAAATGTAGTTTGGAGGACCATCTAAACTATATTTCTAAATATTTCATGGCAGAGAATGCATTAACAATTAAAGCTACAGTTAATCATTTTCTGATGTTCAAAATTTAGATCGACAAATAAACATTGACAGCAGCTGATCAGAGCCAAAAATTTATGTCCACATTCGACAAATTAAAAATTAGAAAACCTTCAACTGAAAATATTCCAACTACCAAATAGCGCTTTAGAAAATCCTATACAGTTTCGCACTTCAAAAAAATCATGACCACAACTATCCCACCTTGGTTTTTTACCTTTATTTCTAATTCTTTACGACAGGTTCATTTTCAAGTTCCTTTTCTTTGCCCCATTATTTCGGATGATGTAGTAGAATATCGAAGTAATACACCTCTTTTGTTGAACATAAATGTTTGGACCCGCAAATAGGGAACAACACTCACTCTAGGAAGGCCATGAAACAACCCAAGAGCTATGTGAACCAGCAGTATCAAAAGGTATCCAGTTCTTTTGCCAAAGGTAAATTCTTGAACCAAATATTGGAAATAACACATTTTACAAAAGGGAAAATGCACCAAGAAAAAAAATAGTAGTAGAAATCATTATACAGCAAGCTCAGAAAGAAGAAACCGTTGCTAACCTTAACCATAGTATCTCGCATGAAATCATATTCAAACCTCTTTAACTGAAGTTGGAGAACTGGAGGGAAGTCAATAAATAGTACACCCTTTTTTGCATCCTGAAATCAACACAGCAATCCACATTCATTTTTTTAAGATGAACTGTTTTTTTCTTAGTAGAATGGTCAGCCATCCAAATTCACAATGAAATACAGAAAAAAAGGCAACAAATAAGATGCAGTCGCTGGCTCAAGGAAGCCCTTTGTGACATTCTCTACTCAATAGTTTTAAGTTCAAGTATCTTTAAATTCAACATGCTGGAAGGGCATTTCACGTATCTTCTAGATACCTGCATAATGGCTTAGCACCAACCTAGCCCCACCCCCACAGAAAACAATTCCAAATAAGATGCTTGATGCTTCCACTAATAGTACTTTATTATTCCATCAAACAATATGTCTCCCTTAGTTTTAAACACACTAACCCTCAACCATTTGGAATTTTTAATGTACATTAGGGGAACGACCAACACGCTCCACCGTGAAGAATTAGGCTACAAATTATATGCCTATTCAGTTAAGACAATATTCTTTTTGCATTTTCACAAGAATACAGATTGTTTACGTTTTAGAGAGCCGCTAGTTAATAATAAACACAAAATCTGATCTATTTGAATTCTCATTAAACTTCTAATTCCCATTGTTTTGTGTGACCATTACAAATTATCATCGTAAGATCCTTCTCAATTTCTACAAAAGACCTTAACAAATAATTGAATTTCTTTTTTGATTCTTTACTGGTATAAATGAGGACGTTCAACCACAGTAAGCCCATCAATTTATTGTTAATTGATAAGAGTACTGAACCTGCAAACCGTGTGCCTCAGCCTGGTACTTATTATCACCTTCTAGGCGTTCGACTTCAACATATTTGTCAAAAGAAGCATAAACATCGCGGCAGCCTTTGACATCAAGCTGAAGATCTGCAGAAGTTTATACAAAAAATAAGTCCATGAGCAGGCATTGAGGATCCAAGGAGCGAACCTGATACATACCATAAAATGACTCTTTTCTTGTTGATTTGAAGTCCACATTAATACATTCTATGTAATTCATATGGTGCCCCTCAAATAACTTCTGAATTGTCCCTTCCACAACAGTACCCTGGACAAAGGCAATCATTAGAAGCTCTAATAAGATCTTCAAAGTTTGCATTAGTCATTTTATGAGCATACCTTCATCTTGTCTTCAAGCTTTTCACACAACACTCGGTTTAGTTCTTGCACATCATGCTGCATGAATGAATCATATGTATCCCATCCAAAAGATTTTGTCAATTCTTTTGTCGCCACACTGGTATCACTATATTGGAGCTTATAAAATAAACTTTGCAGAGCCAATGGAATGCTCCCTGATGGCATGTCATTCTCTGTGGTTGGCATATGATACACAGCCTGGAAGGACCGAAACCAATAGAGGATATCACATTCTAGAATCAATACAAAAGATATAATTACTAAAAAAAACTGAGAACATATGCCAACCTTTCTAAAGTAGGGGATATGGTACAAGGTTTGTAGGAGAGAATTCATGTAACAAGTAGCTCCCTGATTCTTAAGCCCAACATAGCCTGTCTCTTTCTTCGAGTCATATGTCCAGTAATCAATTACCTTCCTTACAGCAACATCAGCTTCAATAACAACTTTATCATTTACAAGATATCCCTTATTAGGATCATAAAGCTCACTTAGAAGCATGAATGACGTGAAGCCCCAATCACTCTCTCTTTGGTTAAACTGGTGCTGCGTCTCTGCAACAAAAAGAAAAATCAAATCCATGCCAGGATGAAACAAACTCATATCTTTCAACAGTAACCGGCATCTCAGGCTCCCTGGCCATTCAATTCACGAAACTCACAATCAAAACAATTTTCGAACATACTTGTAGAACACTAATCCAATACAATTTTCACAGGCCAAAGCAATTACTTAGACAGTGTCGGAAATTCAAAAGTCTTTGATTTATAATTTTCAGTTTAAGAAGCCTCATTCTTTCTTTTTAACAATCTTCTCTTTTATTTTCTTTTTTATTTTTATTTTTTTTGGTGGGGGAGGAAGGCTATTAACAGCATACTTGCCTGGAGTAACAACGCTGCAAATTTGTCTATATCAATTAGCCAAAATATATTTCCACATGTTTATTGCAATAAATAGGTAAAGATTCACCATATGTTTGTCCCAGACTAGAGAGAGAAACATGTAATCGATGTCTCTCTTCCACCTACCTCGGTGTCTGATTCTTGTGCTAGGCTGCTTAACCCTCTTTTTGCAAATAAATTAAGCTTCATTTCAGATTATTATTAAACCAAGATACAAAAGTCCTTCTTCAATTGCAGTTAAGAATTATCAAATGATGATGCATGTCAGCCCTATACACAAAAATATGGCAATACTCCTATCCTTGTGTTGAGGAATAGGTTCAACGTAAGCTTCCGACTCTTTTTACTTCAGGCATCATTTACTAATCTGAAGTTTTTCACCGTTAAATTTATTACACATAGGGTGTTCACCCACTCCACACAAAAAAGAGCAAGGTAAGCAGAAGAAGCCCAAAATTCACGACACGGAAAGCTTCATATTATAGTCAGCATGTTTTATTTTGAGAACTGTTTTTGACTAGAAAACAAAACGAACTCCAAA
The DNA here is from genome assembly GCF_002878395.1 of Capsicum annuum. Taxonomy (NCBI): domain Eukaryota; kingdom Viridiplantae; phylum Streptophyta; class Magnoliopsida; order Solanales; family Solanaceae; genus Capsicum; species Capsicum annuum. The sequence goes on along the minus strand of NC_061120.1, from coordinate 214,599,373 downwards.
AGAGAAGATGTGACCTGTCTAGATTTAATTATTTGATTACCAATTTTGAAAGAATACATCACAATTTAGTTATGCAGTTTTTTGGATGAGATAATTCTGTGGCTGATTGGCTGTTCCTGATTTTGCTGGTTTTTATCTCATATATTAAGAGATTGAAACAAAGGTAGATACAACCTCTTTGTATAACAATAAATAACATATCAATCAGACTCCGATTAATTCAAAGTTAGTTGGGATGGGCAATATGAATCATCTATATCCATTCAGCTGTAACATTGAGCCAAGGTACAACCACAATATATCTAGAAGAAACGGTTGGTAGTATATAGTAAAATTGAAAAGTGAAAACTGTTCTCTGAGAAAAATATAAGAGGGAAAAATAAATAATCACATAAGTGACGGGAATAAAGTCTTTACAAACGGAAAAGACAGTGACGCTTTATTTTGCATCACAAATCTGCAAATTCTTAAACAAAAAGTGACACAAACTCAAATACACGGAAGCAATTAAAATAGACAAGTAAAGAAACAAGATAAGACAAAAGGAATAACACAAGAAATTAGACAAGGGGAAAACAGAAATAATCATTAAGAATGGATAGTCATTCCAAGGGAGAAGAGATTCAACTCAAATGGATCCGTAAAAAGGGAAATCCAAATGGGTTCACTAAAGAGATAGAAGGGATATTCGCTAATCACTCACCAACAAGTAACGCACTATTTCATAAAAATCTAAACTAATGAAACTACAACAACAACAACAAAGCCAGTGTATTCCCACACAGTGGGGTCTAGGGAGGGTAAAATGTACGCAATCCATACCACTACCTCCGGAGAGGTAGCAAAGCTGTTTCCGATAGACCCCCGGCTCAAGACAAAGAATAATAAGCAAACTCATAAGAGAGCATGAAACAAGATGGCACAATAGAAATGAAACACCCACACAGTAATACCCTGTACTAACAAACCAAAGGAACCCCCACCCCAAAGCTCTCCTAACTACTGACTGCGACCCACCCACAGGCACCAACCTTCTACCCTAATCCGCGTCCTCCAAATCTTCCTATCTAGGGTCATGTCCTCAGAATTCGTTACTTATACACAAATGACACCTTTTGTAACACTCCAAGGCCTTGATATCTTTTTGTGAGGGTACTATGTTGCAGTGTTTAGAGATGCGACCGCATCATCGCATTATGCGCTAATGCGATGTGATGCGGGCTCCCAGCGAGTCGCGGTGCAATCTAAGAATTGCGGGTGCATCAAGTCCTGTTGCGTGATGCGATGCGATGGGTGATGCGATGCAATGCGATCGCATTATGGATTTATTTTATTTTTGGGCAATTTTTAAATTAAAAAAAGGATTAGAAGTGAATTTTTTTATGAGCAATTTTTAAATTAAAAAAACGGGTCAAAAGTTTAAGAAAAGACCGATTAAAAATTTTAGGATTTTTTTTACCTACATCTCTCTTCTTCACTTCTCCACTGAAGCTGTGCTGCAACAACTCTATCTCTATTGAAGTTGCGACCTAGTTCCAACAGGTGTTTCTTCTTCTTCTTCTTTCTTCTTTCTTCATCCTTCTTGATTATTAAGAAGGGAAAAAAAAGAAGGGGTAAGGAGGGTCGACCTAGAGTCAGGTGGGGTGACCTGACCCCGGCTACTGCTTTGGAGATAGGGGCGAGGCTGGAGGGGATGGGGGCTTGGGAATGTAGGGGGGACGTGGATAGTATGTGGGATACGGCTGCGAGTTGCATCAAGGAGACAACTAGAGAGGTTTTGGGTGCCTCGAGGGGTTGGTATGGCCGGCATCGGGGGGATTGGTGGTGGAATGAAGAAGTTAAGAAGAAGGTGGAGTCGAAGAAGACGGCTTACGTAAAGTTGGTTCAGAGTAAGGATGAAGAGGAAAGACGGGGGAGCAGGGAGGAGTACAAGTTAGCTAGGAAAGAGGCTACGTAAGCGGTCACCGCTTCTAAGACGACAGCGTTTGAGAGATTGTATGAGGGACTAAAGGAGAAGGGCGGGGAGAAGAGGCTGTATATGCTTGCCAAAGCTAGGGAACGTAAGGGTCGGGATCTGGACCAAGTTAAGTGCATTAAGGGGAGGATGGCAGAGTTTTGGTAGATGACGTTCTTATTAAGAAAAGATGGCAGTCGTATTTTCATAGGCTTCTGAACGATGAGGGGGAGAGAGGCATTGTACTAGGGGAGTTGGAGCTAAGGGAGTTGGAGCACACTGAAGAATATAGAAATTTCTACTATTGTCGGGGTTTTAAGGTGGAGGAGGTCTGTGAGGCTATTTGCAAGACGCGAAGAGGCAGGGCGACGGGGCCCGATGAGATTTCGGTGGATTTTTGGAAGTTTGCAAGCGGGACGGGGTTGAGGTGGTTGACCTACTTATTCAACAACATTTTTAAGTCCGCTAAGATGCCCGAGGTGTGTAGATAGAGCACGATGATTCCTCTTTATAAGAACAAGGATGATATTTAGAGTTGCAACAACTACCGAGGTATTAAGTTGTTGAGTCACACGATGAAGATTTGGGAGAAGGTGGTGGAGCGGAGGTTGAGAAAGATAGTGTCGATTTCGGAGAATAAGTTTGGTTTTATGCCTGGTCGCTCGACGACTGAGGCAATTCACCTAGTACGGAGACTGGTTGAGCAGTATAGAGAGAGGAGAGGAAGAGGGACCTGCACATAGTGTTTATTGACTTGGAAAAGGCATATGACAAAGTCCTTACGGAGGTTCTTTGGAGATGCTTGGAGGTGAGGGGGTCCCTGTGGCGTACACTCGTTCGATTAGGACATGTACGAGGGGGCGAAGACTCGGGTAAGGACTGTGGGAGGGGATTCCGAGCATTTTTCGGTACTTACTGGGTTGCACCAGGGTTCAACTCTGAGTTCGATTTTATTCGCCGTGGTAATGGATGTGTTGACACGGAGTATTCAAGATGAGGTGTCATGGTGTATGCTTTTTTCGGATGATGTAGTCTTGATTGATGAGTCACGTCGAGGTGTTAACGATAAGTTGGAGGTTTGGAGACAAACCCTAGAAACTAAAGGTTTCAAGTTGAGTAGGACAAAGACGGAGTACTTGGAGTGTAAGTTTAGTGACAAGAGGCAAGAGGACGAGGTGGTAGTGAAGTTGGAGTCTCAGGTGGTTTGTAAGAGGGATAATTTTAAGTACCTTGGGTCTATGATTCAGGGGCATTGAGAGATTGACGAGGATGTCTCTCACCGTATTGGGGCGGGTTGGTTGAAATGGCGGCTCGCCTCGGAAATTCTTTGCGATAAGAAAGTGCCTCCCAAGCTTAAAGGCAAATTCTACAGAGTTACATTCTGGCCGGCTATGTTGTATGACGCGGAGTGTTGGCCTGTTAAGAATTCTCACGTCCAGAAGTTGAAGATGACAAAAATGAGGATGTTGCGTTGGATGTGTGGTATCACAAGGGCTGACAGGGTTAGGAATGAGACTATTCGGGACAAGGTGGGAGTGGCGTCGATGGAGGATAAGATTCGGGAAGGGAGGCTGAGATGGTTTGGGCATGTGATGAGAAGGGACACGGATGCTTCAGTTCGTACGTGTGAGAGGTTGGCCTTGGATGGTTTCAAGCGGGGTAGGAATAGACCGAAGAAATACTGGAGAGAAGTGATTAGACATGACATGGAGCAATTACGGTTCACTGAGGACATGACCCTCGATAGGAAGGTTTGGAGGAAGAGTATTAGGGTAGAGGGCTAAGGGGTGTGGTCAAGTCATAGGCGGGAGTTAGGTGAGTTTCGTGCCGCTTGGTTGGTAGTGCTAAGGTTGAGGGCGGCCTTTTGTTGGTTAATGTACTTTTTTGTGCTTGTTGTACCGTTGTTATTTTATCATGTTGTATGCTTGCGATGTTTGACTAAGTCATGGTCCTTTTTCTTAAGCTAGGGGTCTATCGGAAACAGCCTCTCTACTTCTTCGGATGTAGTGGAATAGACTGCGTACATTCTACCCTCCCCAGACCCCACTATGTGGGAATATACTGGGTTTGTTGTTGTTGTTGTTGCTTCTCCTTCTTCCTTTTTCTTCTTCTGCTCTGTTTTTTTATACACTGATATACTTTTTTTTTTGAATTTTCAACTGATGCTCTGTTTTTTTTCTTCACTGAAATTGTATTTTTTTCGACGGAGCAGTTACTGCTACTTCTTCTTCTTCTTCTTCTTCTTATACTGTCTTTTTTACGGTGATAGTGTTTCATCCGATGCTCTGTTTTTGTTCTGCTCTTTTTTTTTTCAACCAATGCTCTACTTTATGTTTTTCCTTTTAATTGTGATTTTTATATGATTTATTTTTTATGGTTTCTTTACAGCAATTTAAAAATGTCTGATCCGACTTTGGAATATAGTAAAAGGGCAAGTGAGTCCAATAGGGATAAAGTTGCATGTATTTTTGTGGAACTGATTTGTTGGTATTTCATTAGAACTTTTGCTTAAATATATTGTCTTTATTGTTGATTATATAGTTGTTGTGGTCTTTTCAGTTATAACTTACTATTTGAATGCTTTATAGGTATTTTTTTAATTAAATTGTGCTTCATTTCAGTGATGCGGTTGCATCGCATAATGCGTGATGCAAAACCTTGTCGCTTTTTACTGCATCACGCTTCCCTGTGCTAGGTTGAATCTTTTTAAAAAGTAAAAAAAAAGCGTTGGTTTTTATTTATGACAATAAGAAAGGGAAGTCAATCCAAAAGAAAATTTTAAATGCAATTTACAAACATATAGAAACACAGATAATTAGTCAATATCAGAAAAGGTAAGAAAAGGTAAGACACTACGTTTATTTTTATTTTTTTCTAAAGATAAACTGAGGGAGAAACAGAGAATACTCCTAGACACATGAAATTGCAACCAAGGAAAAAATAAAAACTGACTTCCAAATAATCATACCGATGAAATTTGGATTCAAGCTTAAGCTACAAGGATACAGGACAAGAAAATACCTTTTTTTACTGAATATTTGGGGTTTATTTGATTTACAACCGTTAAGCTGAATTGGGCATATCTGTTCCACCCATATGGCAATGTAGCTGAATCTGCCACATCTAAATACATTGACAAACACTCCACATTGTTTCCTTTTGGAAATATAAGCACTCTCCTACAAACCCAATGCCAGCCATAGGACAATTATAACCCAATTTTTAAAAAAATATCAAAATTTAACCACCAATGTACGTGAAATGCCATTTACCATTTATAACTACCAACAACAAAAGCCTCAGAATATAGCTTCTTCACAGATAACCGAGAGAAATCATCAATTGTCCAGGTAAACCGAGAAGCCTGTGGCTCGTCCACGGCTTGGTTCTCCCCCGTAGTAGCATTCTCGTGAGGTGTCACTGTTAATTAAATTCACCAAAAAATCACATCAAAATGTTACAACAAGATCCAAGCGATGCATAAGACTAATCAATTGACAACCTAAACTCTTCTTAAACAAAGAGGAGACTGAAATAGTAACAACTGAAGGAGGAACAACCTTCCATTGGCTGGGGCCCTTCCACTAAAGGCTGAGGACCTTCAACTAAGTCAGAATGTGGCACAAGCATCTCCTCGTCTTCCTGCTGCTGAATTGTTCCAAGAAAAAAGAAAGGACTTCAGAGGTTGCTAAAATAAAGGCACTTGACCCCATGTGAGCTCATCTGTCCCAACCTTGCTAGATTGTTTTACCCAACACATATGCTTGTAGGCTTCATCATCTTGCCCGTAGATCATTCAAGAAGCGGAAAAACTTGTAGCAACACCAATGTTATCAAATAGAATTAATAGCCTGTCTGGCCAAGCTTTAGGGAGGTCAAAAGTGCTTAATTTTTTCTATAAAGTGTGTTTCTAAAAAACATGAAGTGCTTGGTCACGTTTTAGGGAGAAAATAAGTGCTTCTAGGAAGTAGCAGAAGCTATTTCTCCTAAGCTAAAAGTAGTAGTTTTTCCCTAAAAGCATTTTTGAGAAAAATACACTTATAAGCACTTTCAAAAAGCTTGGTCAAACACTTATTGCTGCTGAAAAGTACTTCGTAAATTTAATGATCAAACACAAGTTGTGTCTCACCAAAGGTACTTTTTCGAAAAGCACTTTTAGAACATTACAGAGAGACCCTTGATAGGAAGGTGTGGAGGACGCGGATTAGGGTAAAGGGTTAGTGAGTAGGAGTGTGTCTTGTAGTTTCTTATTCGTGGTGTTGTGGTGTTTTGGTGATTTTTGTGATTTCGGATAGATAGTTCATAGTATTACCCTGTGGGTGTCTTGTTTCTTTTATTACCTAGTAGTGTGTTACCCCTTTTTGTTGTTTGTTTTTATATTTTCTACTAGTTATACGGTTATTTGTCATAAGCACAAGAAAAAATAGGTAGTAAGAAATGACAGATAATAACACAAACAAGACTACCATAAAATAATTCTACAATCAATCTATCTGAAACAACAAACACCACCAAAACTCTAAGAACAACACTACAAGGATAAAACTACGACTACTAACACATATAACTCAACAAAGCACTCCTCCCTACAAGCACCCAAGGGTGCGGTCTGGTGGTTCAATGAAGTTGGGTTGAGCAACATGAGGTTTAAGGTTTAATTCCCAACAACGACAAACACTAAGTGATTTCTTCTCATCTGTTCTAACCTTGACGGACAGTGTTACCTGTTGCTGGAGGGAGGTAGCGGATATCTCGTGGAATTAGTCGAAGTGCACGCAAGCTAGCCCAGACAACGCGGTTATTTTATAAAAAGAACAAAGCACTCCTTCCTACTACAAAAACGCACTCCTTTCTACTAACCTTCTATCCTAACACGCGTCCTCCACACCTTCCTATCTAAGACAGTACATGCAAACAAAATACAAAACATATACTCCACATATAAACAAGTAAAAAGCATGATCTAGTCTCTAGTAAAACCCTAACCCTCTCTAATCAACCAAAAACCCTAACTTTTTCACATCATTAACAACGCAGATCGATTTTCGAAACAAATGAAGACAATTCAATCCCTAAAACCCTAACTTTTCCGTAAATTAAAAACCCTATCCGATCACATCACAAACGCAAAAGTATGTTGCGTAATTGCATCAATTAACGAATTTCACAAAAAATATCTGTAAGTAAAAACGTATCGGTAGTAAAAGTGAAATTCATCGAAGGAATGTATGAGAAGACTTACATCCAACGGTTGAGGATTCAGCATGGTCATGTTTAAGATTAAATAGTGACCGTCCGATCAACTGAATACCGGCGATGTAGGTCAGGGGGTGGGGTAGGGTGGGTGGTGGGGGTGGGTGGGGTGGGGTAGGGGGTATAGGAAGAACTGAGTTTAGAGAGGGGGTAGGATAGAGAACGATGGGTTTCTGAAGTGAGTGTTGTTTGGTTGGGTTTTCGATGGGAGGGAAGGGATACGTTTGGGAATAATGGAATTGAAAAGGGTAAATTAGGAAAGGAGAAATACGCACTCCAATCTGTTCCGTTCACTTTTAGTTGTCCACTCAACTTTTGCACACTTGCACTTTGACTTGTTATGTCTCAATGAAAGTCAATTTGATTAATTTTTTAAATTAAATAAATCTAATTTATAAAATATTTAAATTTTAAAAAACTATAATAACAAAATCAACATATACAGTAAAATCTCATAAATAAGGTGTAGGGAGAATAAAATATATGCGAACCTTACAACTGTCCTAAAGAGGTAGAGAGATTATTTCTGAAAGGCCATCGACTCATCAAGTGTAGCAAATTCAATTATAAAAATTAGTAAATAATAAAGAAATATGACAATTACTCAACCACTGAAAAATGTTAATCAACCACAAAAGATCTTTAAATCTACATGAAAAAAATATAAGTTGTAATTCTAATCATAATATTAATATAATGCAAAAATATATCACAAAATATCAATCAAAATTTGTGAAGATTGACTTTCGAGAAGTTGAAATTTGACAAGATAAACTAATGGAATAAGTGATAATTTTTTTTTTAGTTTTTAAGAATAAATAACATAATTATCTATTTTATTTTAGGAGATTGGAAATTTGTACGTGGTAGATTTGGACATTATTCAAGAAATAATGATTAATATAAATATTTTATCATAATATATGTATATTAATTAATATATATTCTTAGAAGATTTCGGAAAAATAATTTGAGAATTAAATATTCAGTGTTTAGGATAAAATAAGAAAAAAGGTAGTAATTGTTTTTTGTTATAGTACTCCTATTATTTTGTTTATAGAAACTTTTTGCTAATGTCACTTGGCTGTGATAAAAAAGAAAGAGTTGAGTGGACATATAAAAAGCGGACACGTAGTAGGTCTACTTGGCGGCGGTTAGGGATGACCGACAATTCACTATTTTTGTGATTTTCGTGAAAAATAAGATGTCGTTTTGAATATATAATAAATTAAGGAATTGTGATTAATTTAATTTTATGTTTTATAACATTGTTTTAGTTTCCAAAATATTTTTAAAAAAGTGTATTCAGTGTGTTTTGAGATTTATCTGTCTTTATTAAGATTAAGAATATTTGAATTTAAATATATACTTAAATGATTAAGATATTATTTTTAATCTAAACATTCAATAGTTAAGACTATTTATTTATCAAATATCTTAATATGCTTTATTTATTTATTTATTTATTTATAAACATAGTAAATATATAATTTAAATAAAGTTTAGCTATATATTAAAAATAGAAATTTAATAAAATAAGCATTATTTAATTAAAGAACGAAACATTAATATTCATGAGTGATGAGTAGAGATGATTTGTAGTGGTGGTGATGGTAAAAATTGATGTTAATAATTAGTAATATCAGTGGTGATAGTTGTGATAGTGGAGAAGGTTGGTTTTGTAATGTCAGGTGTGATGATGGCGATCGATAAATTGTGATGGTATAGTTTCGATAATCATGTTGGTTGATATGAATAGTTAACGTTGTTCATATAGATTTGGCAGTGGCTAAATAATATGTGGTGGTAATTGACGATTGTGCTAGTTGTGACGACAGAAGTAGTTAGTAATAGAGATTGGTTGCAATATTGGTAGTAATTGATAATTGTGGCAAAAGGTAGTGTCAATGATATGATTATAATTATGAATATGATAAGTGTGGTAGTGACTGGCAATAACAATGATTTTCAGTGGCGATGATTTTGATAGAAGAGATGGTGGTTAGCGATAACAATACTGACTAAAAATGATTGTGGTGGCTAGTGATTGTGAACGTAATAATGGTGGTGGTTAAAAATTATCAACATAAAAATACTTTTTATAATGATAATAAGGCATCACTTGTTTGCACTTAGTAAAGGTATGTATTTAAACGATTCAGACCTCAAGTCACTAAGTGCATTTGTTTTCGTTATCGTTTAAACACTTAATAGGAAAATTTAGCGCAAAACTCATATTGTGCATGGGATCTGAACCACAAGGATCTATTATACAAAACTTTACCTTGTATATATGCCAAAGATTGTTTTCACATCTTGAATTGGTGATATAACTTCAACTTTATTAATTATATCAAAACTCTCTTTATTATACGGGTCAAAGGGGTATCATACACATCATTGGAAGCCAACACATGAAGACTCGAGCTCAGGGCTTGTCTATTGATATCTAACTCGAAGAGAACAAGGTTGAAGCATGGAGAAACTCAAGTTACACTCCAAGGCAGCCCCTCGTTAAGGGCCTTTTGGACATTTCCATGGAGCAAAGACGTCTATGAAGTGTAACCACTCATTAAGGGCCTTCTGGTCATTTTACTATGTAATAGTTAGCCTAAGTCTTTAAATAGTTTTCTTTAGGTTATTTTCCAGCAACTTTGAACATATTTTTGAGAATACTCTTTAAGTGTCTAAACAATTGTAGAATCAATTGACAGGTGTGGATTCATTTATGGTCAAACGTGAATTCGTTTGGCATTGGTTACCCGTTTAGAAATGGTGGTTGCTTGGGAATTTCGATTCCCTTGAGGTCTCCATAAAAAATTGATGTTACTTATATGAATCTTTGGGTTTTAATGTTTGATACACATTTTGATTTTTAGTATTTGTGCATTTGTACGTCAAGTTATCTATCTATCCTTTCATTATTATTGTTTATTCATCCTATTCTTGTGTTTGTGTTGAAATCTTAGTTTAGATTGTTGGTTGTTTTTGTATCCTTGTCGTATGATTGATAGTTGGTTTATCACTTTATAAGATTTTTAACACTTAATTGGTTTAATTATGTCTCAATCAATAAGATTTTGAACAAAATTTAAATATCATTAACATGCATTTTGGTATGGATAATTTTAACACCACGCTATCCGCAATTACTAGCCCCTACCATTAATCACCATTATTGTCGCCGATCATCATTACTTGAATTTTGAAGACGGGAGATTCAGATAAGTAATTTAAGAACTATCAATTGCGAAATTGGATGAAGAATTGACTATAACAACGATGAATTTTATAGGCAAGATTGAATGAGAAATTGAATTGTCGAATTGACTGAAAAGAAGTTGGAAAAATAATTGAATAAGAATTAATGATTCTCTTTTTATTTCACTGTATCTTTGTTTTGTATTTATAATTGATTGCATTATTTATATTTTTATGTATTTATTTTGATTGTACATTTGCATTTGGATCAATAACATTAAGTATATTTGATATTTGTACAATATCTTTTTTTTCTTTTTGTTGACTAAGTACAATATCTTTTTTCTTTATTCACTGATAATAATTGAAACACACAAACACAAATAATGCATTTATGTCAAACAATAGATGTTTATACAAATTGAATCATATAAATACAAATGATATTCATTAATAGAATTTATATTTGTCAATACAACTTGAACCATACAAATACAAATAATACTTATTTATCAAACAATACATTCTGTATTTGTATATGATAAACTCAAATAAATATAAGAGAAAATGGTCTGTTACCCCCCAACCTTTACCTCAAATTCCAACTACACACTTAACCTTTAAAGGTACCTATTACCCCCTGACCTATTTTAAAGTGGAATTATTATCTCCCTGAACTATTTTAAAGTGAAATTATTAAACCCCCCAAAACCGACAATCAGTCATTGCAAATATGATGTGATGCACGCGCCGCCACGTCATGCCACGTCATTTTTTATTTTTTTACTCTAAAAAAAAAAACTTAACATTATTATTTCCCAATTATTATTTTTCTTTCTTTCTTCCTCTTCTTCTTCAATTCTTCTTCTTCTCTAATTCTTCTTCTTCTTCAATGGCACCCAAGAACCCATCAATGACAATTATTATTTTTCTTTCTTCTTCTTCAACTCTTCTTCTTCTTCTTCTTCAATTCTTCTTCTTCTTCTTCAATGGCATCCAAGAACCCATCAATGACATTTCTTCATCAATAGCATCCAAGAACTCATCAATGACATTCAAGATTAATTTAGCATCTTCATCATCTCCTCATTCAAGAATTCAAGTTAATTCGGGTTCAATGGCATTTCTTCTTCAATAGCATCCAAGAACTAATCAATGACATTTAAGATTAATTTATCACCTTCCTCATCTCCTCATTCAAGAATTCAAGTTCTTGATTTTTTTCAAGTTTTTTGAATCGAAGTTCTTAGTTCAAGTGAGAACTCATTAATGACATTTCTTCTTCTTCAATGTCATCCAAGAACTCGAATTATGTGAGAATGTTGAATCAAAAAAGTCGAATGCCATTGATTATGTGAAGCTGAATCGAATGTTGAATCAACGTGTTGAATCAAAATGTTGAATCGAATTACGTGAAATTCATCAAAAAAAAAGTCGACGAAATTTTGAATTTTCCAGTGCCGTCACTATTCATCGGCATTTCACCATTGAAGTTGCACCATTAAAGGCATTGAAGAAGAAGAATAGAATAAGAAGAAAAAGAAGAAGAAGGAGAAGAATAAGCCATTGAAGAGGAGGAATAGAAGAAGAAGTCAATATTTATTAAGAAAAAATAATAATTAGTTAAAATAATGACGTGACAATAAAAAAATAATGATTTTAAAGTGAAAAAAAGTCAACTGACGCGCCTATGGGCGCGTGTAGTCACGTCCAGTGACACGTCAGCAACTGAAGGGTAATAAATTTGGTAAAAATAAGTTCAGGGGTAATAAATCACATTAAAAGGTTGAGTGTGTAGTTGAGATTTCGACTAAAGGTTGGGGGTTAACAGCTCTAAATATAAATATATTTTATACTTCTATGTACACAAATACAAATAATAAATTAAAAAAAATGAGAAAGAAATGAAAATACAAATATAAAGACGGAGAGAGGGGGTGTACCAAAAAAAAAAAAAAAGGAAGAGAGGCGACAGTTAGAGAAGAGAGAAAGAGCAAATAGAGCAATTTAGGGAAAGGGGCATATTGCTAATTATGAGCTCATATTTGCTTTTTCTGAAATTTCATCATTAGTAAAAGCTAATTTGAATGTGTTTGAACAAGGAGAGTAAGATGGATTGTTTAAAAATTACATACAAAGTATTATAAATTACGGTAGTTAACAACTTAAAATATTTTAAAATATATTTGTGTCACATAAATTGAGTATATATAAGAAATATAAAATATTTGGCTAACTTTCGAAATTATATCAGTGTCACTTAAATTAAAATAGAAAAAAAAATATTTAAATCACAATATTAAAAATTTAAATTATTTTAATGATTAATTATCTAAATTTTATTTGTGTCAAATAAATTAAAAAAAAATAACATATATCGCGAGCCCGTCGATATCTAGTTGCACAACTAAATCATACCTATTCTTTTGCTTTGCTTTAGTATACATCATAAAAGTATGAGGTATGGTAATATTATGGTTCTTCCTTGATTTTTTTATACTTGTCATAATTTTCTTTTAAGAGTTAAATATAAAAATTTTGATTAATATTTTAAGATATATTTTCATTCACGGAGATATGAGAGTAATTGCACATTAGAGGTCAAAATTTTCTGATTTATTATTGATAATCTATGAAGTTTATTTCTATAAAGATTATTACAATTTATCTTTATAGAAATAATCAAAATTTTCTGATCTATTATTGATAATCTTTAAAAATACAAATACAAACTAGTTCTTTAAAAATTGAAGTGTATTGATAAAAATAAAATATAAATACAAATACAAATAAATAAAATCACAAAATATAAGTACAATATGCAGTCAACTATAAAATATAAATACAAAACAATTCTTTAAATACAAGTGTGAATTGTATAAAATATAAATAACACTGCATATTATAAAATAAAAATGTAGGTGTGGATTGTAAAATACAAATACAAGTGTGAGTCATAAAATACATGCAGATACAAGTGCCAACTATAGAATATAAATACAATTAATGAATGCAAATATATAAATGATGGTGCAGGTACGGTAAATACTTACCAACACCCAATGTTTATTCCAAGCTACTGTGTTTAGGGGTGTACATAGGTCGGGTTGGTTCGGTTTCTCATTAAAATATAACCAAACTAATAATGTCGGTTTTCTAAATCTATAAACCAAATCAAACCAATATACAATCGGTTTTTAAATTTCGGTTTTAGTCGGGTTTTTTCGGTTTTCTCGATTTTTCGATTTTCTTGATTTTTTACAATTATAATGTGATTGAAGAAAAAAATTAAATGTTTTCACTAAAAAGATAAAAAATAAAAAAGTTCATAGAGTAGTTTCAATTAAAATTAAGTTGACAAATTACTAAGACGTCTAAACTACTATCTCTCAAAGTAATATTATGTGGATACCCAGTGGTTCAATTTCTTAGTCACTAGTCACAGTAGCTTGTCTGAAAGTTCCTTTCACATAAAATGTGAGCATACAAAAGAATGAAGAATTGGAGACAACTTATTAAAAATTTAACTCCATAAAGTAATTAACTATAACATAATTCCATAAAAAAAAAAAAAACCTAAATCACAACTTGACGAACGAATGAACAAAATGTAAAGTGAAGCAATGAAGAGTTTTAGGTTTTTATATGACACAAATTCAGATATAGGTAACTTTAGTCCATAATTACAAGACATGATTAATGTTTGCATAGTTACAAAACATAGATATACCTTAAATTCCTCTTTTTCTCACACTTTTTCTCGCCTCTCTCCTCCTTCTCCCCCCCCCCCCCCCCTCCTTCTTTCTTCCCTCCTCCATTCTTGTCCCTCTATTGGTCCCCCCTTCCCCCCGTTCTTTCTCATTCTTTTATCTTGTATAATTTCAAGAATTGTATATTTGAATATAAACTATGCAAAATGTATATGTACACACTCAATATAAATTCTGCAAACTGTATATATACAGATATATAGTTATTTAATATACGCTATAATAATATACAAACATTCAGATAGACAATTGATAAAAAAAATGTATATATACAATTAACAACTTATGCATATATGACTTATATAATTGACATATATGACTTATACATATACGACTTATTCAATTGACTTATACAATTATATCATATATACAATTTATACATATGCGCATATATATACATATACAATTAACAACTTATACATATATGACTTATACAATTGACTTACACATATACTAATACAATTACATCAGATACACAATTAATATACAACTTATACATATATGCATATATAATTGACACATAGTATATAATTGATAACAATTTAGTTGAATTGAGAAAATAATGATTGAACTAAGTTATCTCAATCAAAATTTATGACAGAAAGGATTGCAAAATATATTAAAAAAAAATTAAATCTAATATCAAAAATACTGAAAATTACCTCAAATCTTCAATAAATATTCTAAACGGATATTATGTGGTGACAAATCCACAAAAAAGGTTCTCCAAAGTAAAATCAAGGATGATATCTTATGATATTAAAGTGATTTTGAGAGAAAAATAAGGAGAAAAAAAGTTGAAGAAGGTCTCTTGAAGAACACTATTATGATGTTGCCAATGTTGTTGTTTCTTCAATGTAAAATCAAGGATATTAGAGTGATTTTGAGAGAAAAATAAGAAAAAAAAAGTTGAAGAAGATATCTTCAATAATCGTGCGTTTTGATGTTCCCATTATTGCCTTTTTTTTTGACAAGAGAACAAAAAAAATAAAATTTAAACTACCAAATATCTATGAATTATAATTTTTTAAAACATTAACCATACCATGTAATTAATATAGTATTTTGTCTATAATATATAATTTTTTCTTTTTTATCTTAATACTGAGCTTTATATTAATTTGTTATCTATTTTCTGAATATAAAAAAGTAATAAAAATAATTAGAAAGTAGATTATAAGTAATATTTTTTTACATATAAAAAATTAAAACTATATATATATATATTATGTCGGTTCGGTTTGGGTTCGATTTTATTTTATTTTTGCTAATACCAAACCAAACCAAGAATGATCGGATTTTTTTTGCCAACACCAAACCAATCAAACCAAACCATAAGTCGGTTTTTTTCCTCGGTTTGGTTTGATTCATCGGTTCGGTTTGACTTAACGGTTCGGTTTGTACACCCCTAACTGTGTTTATCATGATTAAGTGATTTAATAAAGTAAAATACACGTTAATTAAGTACAGTTAAGTGCAACAAACTCTACATTCAAACACATGGCATTCATGTATTCACTTGGTGTGAATTACAAATTTATACTTATTTTGTGGTCGTGCATAATGTGTTTGTGTTGGATGTTGAATGAAAAACTTAATAGAATTTGGAGAGTATATGTCAATTGCGCCTCAATCTGTTTTTTCTTTACATGAAATGTATTTGAATAATTCATTATGTATAGATAAAATTCCTAATGAAATTATTGATCGAATTTATTTTTAAAAAGATTATACGTTCTAACACGGTTACAATGCGCAGTGCAATTATAGTTACATTAGTAGTAATAATTATGGTTAGTATTTGAGTAGACACTAAAATAATTAATCAGTTCAATTGGGTAATTTTTCATTTAAAATCAAATGATTTCCAAAATTAATACTCCCTCCGTTTCATAATAAATAAATTGTTGGACTTTGACACACAGATTAAGAAAAAGAATCAAAGACATAAATTTAACATAGTTTTCCATTTTTACCCTTGTTCAAAGTACATAATCATATTTATTTTATTCTTTTTCAGTTGATGGGCCTTGGTTGTCAAATCCTCAAGGGTAAATTTGAAAAAAAATTTCAATGTTCACTTATTTTGAAACATAAAAAATACTCCAACAATTCATTTATTATGAAACAGAGGAAGTAGTAATTGAAAATCAAATCAAATCAAATCATTAAAGTAGTACTCATTTTTCATTTGTTTCCTGGTTGGTGTTGGGTCGGATAGGCATCCAAACCCGACCCGACCTGAATCGACTCTGGGATATTCAAATAGTGCGGCATTTGGCGGTTAACAAACCCACCGCCTCAACTTCACATAATCACATCGCAGGCGAGATGATATGACTGATGAGGAGAAGGAGAGGGACGTAATGAAGCTCTTGCTCAAGCTAAAAAATGGAAATCCAGTACAGAGTGAAAAAGCCGCGAAGAATCTTATCGATAGTGCGACAGGATTTGGGGTTGGGCCATTCTTCAACCGGATCCTACCATTGCTCATGGAACCTACACTCGAACAAGCTGTAGTGACGCAACTGCTAATTGCTATTCAGAAGGTAATGAGTAAATTACGTGAATCAGTTTGCCCATAAGCGAATAAGATTCTCATTGTCATTAAAAGTCTGTTGATTGTTGAAGAAGAACCTCTTTGTTATTTCCCATAATATAGTCGGGTATGCAGAATCTGTATATTACAACACCAAATTCAACTTGAGTTCAAGTATAAACAAGAACACAATGAAGTATATCAAATACCCTCAACACAAGATCAAAATGACCTTTTCAAGAGGTGTATTTTATTTTGCAGAAATTAAGATGAAACAGAAAATAGCCAAGTCGTCCGAATTCACGGATTTTCCTTAAGGAAATAATCTCCCTCACGGTACCCGAGGTTGTGAAATTTTTCCTCCCAGGATAAAATAGCTAACAGACCAACAGTAGCGGTACCTCAAACGATTGGAATATCTTTGAACTCACAGAACGTTTTGAGTGATCACACAGAATATTTTTGAGACAAGAAGAGAATTTTTAATTTGAAAATTTCGTATGCAAACCTGTGGATGAAGCTACGTTTTTATAGCCGCAAGATGCCTCTTCTGAAAAGTGGCAAAGGTTCATCTAAAAGGTGTAACCTTTTCAAAAAATTCATGTCTATTCGTCCAAACATTGTGACTGTTCTGAACAGGCATGCCATTTCGTGAATAAGTGTGTCAGTTCATTAAAATAATGCATCAATTCTGAAGCAATGCATCTGAAACAGTGCATCAGTTCAGTTTCAAAACTGTGCACCATTTCAGTGACAAATTGCATCAGTTCAAAAATTTATCTGAAGCCTCTGTTCGAAATAGCTTCTGCATGCATATTTTCGTTGCTTTTGTAATGAAATTTAAATCATATAAATGGAGTATTAAACACAGAAAATATTTACTGCGTTACTTTTGGTATTTTTGGAATTCAAATAAATTTTGTCCAAAAAGATAGATCTCATCGATCAATCATTTGACAAATCCAAATCCAAAGCCGAGCGAGCGACGATGCGAGGCATCGCTTATTTCTTGCCTCACTTACCATGTGGATTAAGTGTTCATCATTATAAATACTTCAAAGTTCCTTTCTCCCACCAATGTGGGAGAATTAGTGAACTTTCCAATTTTAGGAGTACACTTTCCAAATTGGTGTCTCCTCTTCTCCATCATTTTTTGTCTCCTCTTCTCCATCATTTTTTCTCTATTTTCCATTCACACTTCTATGAACCTAACAATCCCCCACATAAATGGGGAATGACTATTTTTCATAAAATTTTTACGGAAAAGTATGTGATCATCAAGCAAAGACTGATTGCATCTGGATAAGTGGATTTCTCTTTGAACTTTTCGTAGTGAACATGCATCGGATGTACTTGGTCAATCGATAGATTTGATATCTTTGAACCGTCAAGCTTTATTCTACACCTAGAAAATACATGTCACACAATCAGTCTTTTAACGTTTATGGTTCTCATGGTTTTGTTCTTTTCAACCATGAACACATCCCGATTTCATGAGAGCTTAGAGAATAGGACTTTACTAACATTCTCCTTGAAGCGGATTCCACTTCACCCTCACATAGGTGATTTCTAAACATTCAATCCTGTAGATTAAACTATTTGGTCAAATCTGCCAAATTTAGATAATCATTAAAAGACTTTTCACCTTCAGTTTTATTCTAGTTTACTGTACATTGTCTACATTATGAGAATGAGTTGGGTAATTGACAATGTTGAACCAATCAGACATAATTTTGTTTGATCTCCTTGAACCTAACTCTTGGGATCTCAAGTCTGCTAGGTAGAGTTACTGCCATGCTGACTCAGCCTAGGCCTTAAACCCATTCCCTTGGATGTTCTTTCCACTCCTTCTCTAGATAGGCCTTTTGTAAGTGGATCCGACACATTATCCTTTGAATTTACATAGCCAATAATGATAATTCCACTAAAGAGAAGTTCCCTAACGGTATTATGTCTCCATCGTATGTGACAAGATTTACCATTGTACATCATGCTCCCTGCCCTACCTATTGCTGCTTGGCTATCACAATGTATACATACTGGTGCACTGGAGGGGCCAATACAGAATATCTTCCAAGAAATTTCGGAGCCATTCTACTTCTTCACCGTCTTTATCTAATGCGATAAATTCAGATTCCATTGTAGAGCGAGCGATACAAGTCTATTTGGATGATTTCCAAGAAACTGCTTCTCCACCGTTAGTAAATACATATCCACTTGTGGATTTTACTTCGTTCGATCCGGTGATCCAATTTGCATCACTATATCCGTCAAGTACCGCAGGATATTTATTGTAATGCAAAGCATAGTTTTAAGTGTATTTAAGATACCCTAAAACTCTTTTCATTGCCATCTAATGAGTTTTGTTGGGATTACTCGTGTACTGACTCAATTTACTAATTGTACATGCTATGTCTGGTCGTGTACAGTTTATTATATACATTAAACATCCCAATACTCTTGCGTACTCCAATTGTGAGTCACTTTCACCTTCATTCTTCCGAAGTGCAAAGTTCACATCCAATGGAGTCTTGGTAATACCGAATTTCATATACTTGAACTTGTCAAGTACTTTTTCGATATAATGAGACAGTGACAATGCTAACCCTTGTGGAGTTCGATGGATTCTTATACCTAAGATCACATCTGCAACTCCAAGGTATTTCATATCAAACTTACTCTTGAGCATTCGTTTGGTTGCATTTATGTCACAAATGTCTCTGCTGATGATCGACATATCATCCACATATAAACAAATAATGACTTGGTGATTTGGTGTGTCTTTAATATATACACATTTGTCACATTCATTTATCCTGAATCCGTTTGCCAACATGGTTTGGTCAAACTTTGCATGCCATTGCTTAGGTGCTTGTTTTTAGTCCATAAAGTGACTTAACAAGTTTACACACCTTATTTTCTTTTCCTGGAACCACAAAACCCTCAGGTTGTTCCATGTATATTTCTTCCTCTAAATCTCCATTTAGGAATGCAGTCTTCACATCCATTTGATGGATTTGAAGATCATATACCGCCGCCAAGGCAATTAACATTCGAATTGAGGTTATTCTTGTTACTGGCGAGTATGTATCAAAGTAATCAAGCCCTTTCTTCTGTTTGAAGCCTTTTACTACAAGTTTTTCCTTGTATTTGTCAATAGTACCATCCACCTTTATTTTCCTTTTGAAGATCCATTTAGAACCTAAAGGTTTATTTTCGGGAGGAAGGTCAACCAATTTCCATGTATGGTTGCTTAAGATTGAATCTATCTCACTATTGACTGTCTCTTTCCAAAAGGATGAGTTTGACAACGACATCGCTTCTCTAAACGTTTGAGGCTCATTTTCTAAGAAAAATGTTACAAAATCCGATCCAAACGAAGTTGACGTTCTTTGACGTGTACTACGTCATGGATTTTCTTCATTATGTACATTCTCACTTGGTTCATCTCGAGGTCGTTTAGATCCCCCACTGGACTGTTCATGTCTAATTTTATACGAGTAAATGTTTTTAAAGAATTCAACATTGTCTGATTCAATTACCGTATTTTCATTAATATCCGAATATTTTGATTTATGAACCAAAAATCGGCATGCTTTACTAATTTTAGCATATCCTATGAACACGCAGTCCACCGTTTTAGGTCCTATCTTAACCCTTTTAGGTATAGGAACTTGAACCTTCGCTAGACACCCCCACACTTTGAAATATTTCAAGTTGGGTTTCCTTCCTTTCCATTTTCCGTAAGGAATTGATTGTGTCTTACTATGGGGAACTCTGTTGAGTATACGATTTGCCGTAAGGATAGCCTCCCTCCATAAGTTTTGCGGTAGACCAGAACTTATAAGTAAGACATTCATCATTTCCTTCAAAGTTCGATTTTTTCTTTCCGCAATTTCATTAGATTGAGGTGAATATGAGGCCGTAGTTTGATGGATTATTCCATTCTCTACACATATTTGCGCAAAGGGAGATTCATATTCTCCGCCCCTATCACTTCTTATCATTTTGATCTTTTTTTCTAACTGATTTTCAATTTCACTTTTATATTGCCTAAACGCATCTATTGCTTCATCCTTATTATTTAGCAAGTAGACATAACAATATCTAGTGCAATCGTCAATAAAAGTTATGAAATACTTTTTCCTACCACGTGATGGTATTGACTTTATATTACAAATGTCAGGGATTGGAATTCCTTTCAATGGACTTATAAGGATGCTTTGCATACTTCGATTCCACACACGTTTGACACTTTGATTTATTGCACTCAAAGTTTGGCAAACCTTCTAAGTTAATCAGTTTTAGTAACGTTTTGTAATTAACATGGCCTAAACGTTCATATAAATAGAGTATTAAACACAGAAAATACTTATTGCGTTACTGTTGGTATTTTCGGAATTCAAATAAATTTTATCCAAAAAAGCAAATCTCATTGAGCAAATCCAAATTCGAAGCCGAGCAAGTGAAGATGACAGCGCAAGGCATCTCTTATTTTTTGCCTCACTTACCATGTGGAGTAAGTTTTCATCACTATAAACACTCCAAAGTTCCTTTCTCTCACCAATGTGGGAGAATTAGTGAACTTTCTAATTTTGAGAGTACACTTTCCAAATTAGTGTCTTCTCTTCTCCACCATTTTTTCTCCATTTTCCATTCACACTTCTATGAACCCAACACTCTTGAGGGAGTCCCTCTTGAGGGAGGTGCGGAGAGTCCTACGTTGCCTTAGCAAAATAGTTGATTTGGAGATTATCATTGAGTCCCTTTCCCCAGATATCTACCACGTCTCTGCGCATGTCAGGGACAGAGCTACTCTAGATCTTAGCTTTGTTGCTTGTGCTTTTGGTATTGAGAAGCTGCTGCCCTTCTTGAGAGGAGTTTGTCAGAGTAAAGCTTTTGGCAGACGACTCATACTGGCATTAGTATCGTAAAGTATATTGCTATACTTTCTGGTGATAGTGTTGCTCCACATTTGAGTTCTTTGGTGAAAATCATTGAACACGGTCTTAGTCACGACAATGACAATGTCAAGACCATTACAGCCGAGTCTCTGACTGCTCTTGCTCTAGCAGCTGCAGCAGCAAGTGTAGAAGCTGCACCAAATGTTATTGAAGGTTTCAGTTTCGTGATAAAGCCCTTATTGAAATGTATCACATCAAATCATGGCAAGGTTTTGGTTGCCTCTTTGAAGGCAATTCGTTACATCGTTCCTCTTATGAAACCTGAGGACGACAACGACTATACCCGAGAAGAAATTATGGTCTACCTCATTCATCTTGATGAAAAAATAAAGAGAATCATGCTCAAAGTGGTCAAGCAATGTGTGAGTACAGTAGTGAAGCCGGATTACGTAAGAAATGACATTCTTCCATGGTTTTTCAAGACATTTTCAAGACTACCACCTTATTGATGCTGCTGCGGCTATATCAAAGATAGTTGGCGTGTTAGAGGTAAGCTTGGTGATTGGCGTAGAGATGAAAAACGAGAGCAAGCAATCCAAGCTAGAGGTGTTGAAGCTACTAGCGATGTTATATCTTAAGTCTTAGAAGAGTTATATCCAGCAATTTGCAGGTCTTAAAATCTTTGTGGTTCACATTTTCTACTTGAAGATTCATGATTGTTGAAGCCACTAGCGATGGAGTTTATATCTGAAGTCTTAGAAGAGTTATATCCAGCAATTTACAGGTCTTAAAAGCTTTACGGTTCACATTTTCTACTTGAAGATTTATGATTGTTGAAGCCACTAGCGATGAAGTTTATATCTCAAGCCTTAGAAGAGTTATATCCAGCAATTTGCAGATCTTAAAAGCTTTATGGTTCACATTTTTCGCTTGAAGATTCATGATGGGAGTCCAGACTGTTATAGTTTCTTTCTTTTGGTGGATAGCATTTAATATTGTAAGCGCAATCATATGTTGATCAGGCCCACAGTAAACACCTAGTGTGAAATCTAATCGCTTTGTGGTTCACATTTTCTACTTGAGGATTCATAATGGGAGTCCAGACTTTCATAATTTCTTTCTTTTGGTTAATATCATTTAGTATTGTAAGTGAAGTGATATGTTCATCTTCAGGCCCACGGTGAACACCTAGTGTGAAATCTAATCGCTGGCGTGCATCTAAGAAATAGTGACATCTTAACTATATCACGTAAAATGTTAGGTTAAAACAAAAGTTTCTCTTAAAACAAAAGTTTGTGTATATGATGTGCTACAACAATTCTTCACTTACATTATGAATTAGTTCAATAAAAGTGGCAAGATACTAAGATCAGACAATGGGATAGCGTTTACCAACTCCATAGGTCAAGATATGTTTCACAACCAAGGTATAATTCATCAAAGGACATGTATTTACACCCCTCAGCAAAATAGAGTTGCTGAGAGGAAATATAGACATGTTCTAGAATTGACCAGAGTTATCAAAATGCAAGCTCATATACCTATTAAATTCTGGGGTCATTGTCTGCAAGTTGCGGGCTACTTAATTAATAGATTACCTAGTAGTGTTTTACACAATGAATCCCCTTACGAAGTATTCTTCAACAAGAAACCTACAATTACTCATCTTAAAACTATAGGTTTATATTTTGCTGAAGATATGACTCAATTTGATAAACTATTGTCTAGATCTAGAATTGTAGTATACATAGGGTACTCAAAAGTGCAGAAATGGTATATCTTGTATGATTTGGATTCGAATTCCTTCTTTGTTAATAGGATGTAATATTTAAAGAAGATGTCTTTCCATTCCACACACCTACCTCTGAAGCCAATCACATCTTTCCAAGTGACACGGCCCTCTCGGAAGATTGGTCAAACAACTCATTTATACCTTTCCATCATGCTATTAACAGACAATTTCGAAATGAGAAATGTTCGAGCAGTGAGTGAATATATTTCTATGCAGCAGCCTGAGCATGAAGTTCAAGAACATCAGCCTATACAGCTTGTTCAATCTAAGTTGCTGATGTGTTACTACCTCATGCAGTTTCACAAATCAGAAAATCAGACATACTCAACCATCTATTTGGTTGAAGGATTTTGTATCCCTTTAACATTCACCAGGACTCACTATATAGTCTTAATAAGTACATCTCTTATGCTGATTTATCTACTACATATCAATCTTATATTGCTGCTTTCTCTTCTGTTACAGAACCTAACACTTATCATAACGCTACTAAAGATGCAAGGTGGATTCAAGCCATGAAAGAAGAGATCAATGCCTTAGAATCTAAGCAGACATGGGAAGTTTTTCCATTACCAGCAAGAAAGACAACTATTGGTTGCAAATGGGTGTACAAGATGAAATATAAAGCAAATGGTGAAGTGAAAAGATTCAAATCTAGGCTTGTGGCTAAGGGTTATAAACTGAGGAAATGTATTGATTTTCAAGTAACCTTTCCTCCGATGGTTCAAATGGTAACTGTCAGGACAATGTTATCTTTAGTAGCATCAAGGAGATGGCATATATATATATTAGATAGATGTATATAATGCCTTTCTGCAAGGTGACTTATATGATGAGCTATATATCCAACTGCCACTAGGTTTCACTAGCCAGGAGGAGAACATGGTATGTAGGCTAATGAAATCCTTGTATGGTCTAAAAAAAGCACCAAGACAATAGAATACAAAGCTAAGTGAGACTCTAATCAAGTTTGGATTTGTACAAAGTCAGTATGATCATTCACTATTTATCAAAAAATTAACATCACTTAAATGCCAGCTCACAAAGTTAGTTGCTAGTTTTCAGGAAGTTAGTTATACTGTTCAGTTAGTTCAGTATTTAACTACCTATCAGCTGTTTATCAGCTTATATACATCACTATATATACAACTATATTGTGTACTACTTATCAATTTTTTCATCAATGAGAATCATCTAATATTACACTAGTTACCGTCTTCTTCCTCTCTTCTTCTTTTCTTCTCTTTAATGTTCTTGATCTCTCTACTGTTGCATTCCTATTTCTTTACTATAACTCTGAATTACAACAAGGCATGAAACTAACTTTTCTCCTTATAGTCCAATGGTTTTACACTTCTGAACTCTGCAACTAGGCAATCTCTTCATCGAGCTGCCAATTATATAGTGATACGAGTACGACTACCAGGATGGATGAGAATGAGTGCGTATTGAATCCGTCCAAGGAAGTGCACAAGTGAAGTGTAAAAGAGGGCCTAAATGCACTAAAAACAACCTCTAAGTTACACTTTATGGGCACCTCACCCTTGAGGGGTATTGTGGTTATTTTGTATTCTATTTTGTAATACACTATATATAGAACCTCTTAGGGTTTTTATTCTTAGATTGCTGAATATGATGAGTGTATAACACTTGAACATTTCGTCTCTAAGGAGAGAAGACCACCAATCCGAAACTAGGGTGATACGAGTGTGGATTTCACTTGTGTTGCATTCAAGGCTTGGAAACGAAGGTACTTGGGGAGATTTACGTCCCTCTTGTGTCCACGTAAGAGTGTCGGTGTTGTTATTACATGTATTAAGGATCTTAGTGTTGGATCTACACTTAGGTTCTTAGTTATTGTAGTAATCTATGTCACACTACCTATCTTTACATTTTGTTGTTGTCATCTTGTTGTTGTTGTGTAGTGGACTGTTTTGGGTCCTTTGTTGAATCTGGAAATTTGTGTTATTGTTGTTCATATTTTTCTTCACATTTTGTAGCTGTTTTGGTATTATATAGACCATTGTATCTTGTATTCTTCTTGTTGATAGCGAATCCGAGAGTGGTCTCCATCTTGGTCCTTGGATCCTTAAGATTGTGGACTGATTTGGGGTGTGATTTCGTGTTCCTCTTGTTAGTATCGTATCATTTGGTATCAAAGCATGGTTAGATCTTGTCCTACAAGATCACTCTTGGGCTTGCTTGATTAGAAAATTTAAAAAAAAAACTATTGAAAAGCTGAAAAATAAAAAAAAAAGTGCAATCTGCCCGTGTTGTGTTCTTGGCCGAGAATTGCGTTCTTGTTGTGTATTGGTCGAGATTTTTGTTTGCCTTGAGTGTTTCTAGTGTTAGCTTTGTTCTTACTAACACTTGAGTCCATATCTAAGTTTGAGCTCTGTTGTTGTTGTTGTCGTGAACAAGTAAGACCGTGTGGTAGACATTATTGTTGAAAAACTTGACTTGGTCATGTGTGTGGTTGTTGTTGTTGTAGTTCTTAGTGAATTTTGTTGTGTTCTTGAAGTTCTTCACAACCTTCATCTCTTGTTAAAACCGAAGACACAACACTAAAGAGACTTGGCCGTTTGTTGTTGTGGATTGGAGTTGGCCGTTGGAATTGTTGTTGTTCTTGAAGATTGTTGTTATTGTTCTTGCAGTGGTTGTTGTTGTTCTTGAAGTTCTTCACCTTCCTTCATATATATTGTTAGAACATAAAGTGAGTGTTAGATCCTAAAAGGTGAAGGAAAAAGGTGTATGTACTTGTTAGTCTTGAAAAAATCCCAACCACCAAAAGACTTTATATCACTTCTCAACTACTTTTCCATGATTTAAGGACCCATGTTTTAAGGAGAAGTACAAGAAAAAGTCAAGTCTTGAAAATTGAAAAAGACTCCAAGACTTATTTTTCCTCCTAAAACAAATTCCACCAATCCAAATTAATTTTTGACCAAGACTTGAACATTTGAGAATAACCACTTGATAAAATCGAACCAATACGTGGCCACCACGTCATCATTGCTACTGTTCACGCAATATTTTCGAGCTTAAATTTTAGATTTCTTAGTTTCATTTTGTTGTCTCTTAGTTTCGTTTAATTGATCCTAGTACTAATTAACAAGCTAGTAAACTTCTACTAAGTTGTGACTTAGTTCTTGAATCCGTTGTTCGTGTCTACATTTCTTTTGTGCTTTTTCTCTTTTGTGAATTCATTGTATCTTGTTGGTTCAAGTCCGTAAGCAAATTTTCTTTGAGTCAACTCAAACAAAAATCTATTTCAGACCAAGGTGGGCTCCTCCTTCAATCACTCATGAAGTACAAGCTGGCTTTCAACACTTGTGAAACTAAGTGTGAGGTAAAAATCGAGAGTGAGAGTGTGGTGAGGCATTTTTGAGCTAACAAGTTTGTTTGTTTTGTTGTTCGTTATTGTCTTTTCTTAGGTACCATGACTGCCACCAATCTCGATGCCATGTTTGACCGCATCACCGACAATATTGAAGACATGAAATGGCACGTTGAAAGGCTAGGCCAATTGGTATCCACACTTATCCCAACAAATCCAAAATCTAAGGTCCAAACACCTTGTGGTGAGAGCTTCCCAAAGGAAGTTGCTGCCCAAACTTGTGAAGGACTTTCACACCAAGGTAAAAACGAACGTACTCATGAACGTTAAGGTACAATAGCTATCTCTTACACTTTGGTACATGTGGATGATGAACGTGTGACTAATAAGCCGTTGAGTATGAGTAGTAGCTTACCTACGTATGAGTATATTGATTCCTAACCTCTTGTGGATGATGTACATGTTGTGTGAGTGGATACACTAGTTGATCCTATAGATGACCGAATCGACTCTTCTAGTAAGATCAATTTGTGTCCACCTAGTGTTGAAGCTATTGTGTTGAATGAAAGTACATCGTCGAGTGAAATTTATGTTGACCAACTTGTGTGTAAAACTTACACACCACTTGAGAATATGTGTGATATGATTAATGAGTCTCAAGTGAGTGAAGAATTTGAAAATGTTGGTCAAGAAAAAAGGAGTGAACCTGTGAGCCTATGTTGTTGTAAAGATTCTAATGTTTGCTTGGCTCATAGGGTTAATCGTGTGCTTGACATATCTTTGAAACTTGATAATGATTCCTTAGAGATTGAAAGTTCCAAATCTGTCCGCGGGTTAAATCATTCACTCTTTAGGTACAATGTCTTGTTTAAAGGTAGTTTAAACACTCCTAATAGGCCTAGTGGTGAAAATGATGGTATAGCTTGTCTTGGAAGCTATAACCTATATGCTAACCCACTATGGTGTGACAACATTCCTCCTAAAGATAGAAATCTCTTCTTGGAAGATGAGAGTACTCTTAAGGGTAAGGAATGTGTGGTCTTGGAAATTGCTTCTTTTTCTACTTTGTGTGGCTTTTCCGAGGACACCATAGTAGAATTAGAATTGAATGGCACCTTTCTATACTCTCTCTTTACTTGTGATGATATGTATGTCAATGTAGAGAGTAGGCCGTGTGGTTTTGGTAAAGACTACGGGAAACGGGTGTGTTATTTAGACCCGTGTCTATGGCCGCTCTTTCCATTTGATCCCAGTGCCATCTTAGGATGGGGAAGATTTACTCTCGGCTTAGGTGTGTTTCTTTTGGGTGCTTATCATAGCCAAGTCCTTGGTGAATTTATCGATGGCTTCATAATTTTTAACACTAAAGACTCTTGGTTATATGTCAAATATGAACCACCTTGGCATGTCGAGACTTTTTGTTGGTCGAGACTTGAACTCAAAGGGTCCTCAGATTCTTTTTTGGTGTGGGCTGTTTTGAGTGTTTTGAGTGCATACCATTATTGTTTATTTTTGCTCATCCTAACTCTCATGCCATGAGTAAGTGTGCTTGTTTGTCTCTCTTTGATTTTGCAAGGTATAGATTTGAGGTCGAATCCTTTTTAAGGAGGGAAAGATACGAGTACGACCACGAGGATGGACGAGAATGAGTGCGTATTGAATCCGTCCAAGGAAGTGCACAAGTGAAGTGTAAAAGAGGGCCTAAATGCACTAAAAACAGCCCCTAAGTTACACTTTATGGGCACCTCACCCTTGAGGGGTATTGTGGTTATTTTGTATTCTATTTTGTAATACACTAGATATATAGAATCTCTTAGGGTTTTTAGTCTTAGATTGCTGAATATGATGAGTGTATAACACTTGAAACATTTCCTCTCTAAGGAGAGAAGACCACCAATCCGAAACTAGGGTGATACAAGTGTGGATTTCACTTGTGTTGCATTCAAGGCTTGGAAACGAAGGTGCTTGGGGAGATTGATGTCCCTCTTGTGTCCACATAAGAGTGTCGGTGTTGTTATTGCATGTATTAAGGGTCTTAGTTTTGGATCTACAGTTAGGTTCTTAGTTATTGTAGTAATCTATGTCACACTACCTATCTTTACATTTTGTTGTTGTCATCATCTTGTTGTTGTTGTGTAGTGGACTGTTTTGGGTCCTTTGTTGAATTTGGAAATTTGTGTTATTGTTGTTCATATTGTTCTTCACGTTTTATAGCTGTTTTGATATTATATAGACTATTGTATCTTGTATTCTTCTTGTTGATAGCGAATCCGAGAGTGGTCTCCATCTTGGTCCTTGGATCCTTAAGATTGTGGACTGATTTGGGGTGTGATTTCGTGTTCCTCTTGTTAGTCTCGTATCACATAGTGAATGTATTCACTCTTTTCGTTGGTGGCTAGGAGTGGTGGCTATGCCTCCATTATCTTTTCAATGTTTTGATTCCCCGTCTTCTTTATTATCACTGTTTGAATATTTATGTTGACCACTTAGCCGTGGTGGTTCATAATTCCTTTATTGAAGACGCTGTTTAGCCCTAAGCTTGAATTCTAATTTAATTGCCCTTATTCCAAAAGTCTAAATTCCATAGCTGCATCTCATTTTACAGTCCAATTAAGTCATAAACAAAGTGTATTATTTGTATTTATCTCTTTCCAATAAATTACACTTTTATTTTAAGAACAAGACAGCTAATTTTACTTCAAAAACATTAACTAAAGTAAAATTAACAAAAAATATTAATTTTAACTTGATTTTATAAAACAGAAAGGTTTCAAAAATGTCCCTGAACTATTTGAAATAGCTCAAAAATGCTCCTCGTTAGATTTTTGGCTAAAAAATACTCCTCTGTTAAATATTTGGCTAAAAAATACCCCCCTCTAACGGATATCGGAAAAGGATCAAAAATACGCCTGAACTATTTGAAATGATCCAAAAATATTCCTCTGTTAAATATTTGGCTCAAAAATACCCCTCTCTTTAACGAAATTTCACCAAGAATGCCACCTAGATAAAAAAAACCACGTGACTATGCTACATTACCATCCACATGTAAAATGTTAGTATTTTTTAATTATATGACATTCCTTTCTTCTTTATTTTTATTTTTATTTTTTTGCAAAGCAGTGAAATGGAAAAACTAATCTTTTGCTAATTACTTCATTAGTGTTTTAAAAGTTCTAGATTTCACCTTTTCATTAGTGTTTTAAAAGTTCTAAATTTCATCTTTTTATTGTCGTTTGGGATGAGCGACAACTTGATCTTGATCTGATGTTGACTCAGAGGAGAACCTAGAATTTTAACTTTTAAGCTAGCAAATGTTGATGTACTAATAATTGAGTTCAATTTACTACATGCAAATTCTTTTTCAAAATAAATGAATTCCTTTTAACACTTGTTTAATCATTCGAAATGAATTCATTTTTCTAAATTCAGTTTTGATGAATAATCTTATTATTTTTAGAACAAGTTTGAAAAGAAGTAAAATGATACTTAATATTGATAAATTATTCGTTAATTATGTCATTCATTAACTTTTTGAAGATGTGTGCCACATTCAAAGATTCATTAATTTTAGATTAGAGAAGGTATTTATTAAATTATTTTAATATAAGCATTTTGAATAAAAGCTAGCAAAGCCAAACACATCTTTTGAGTAACTAATTTGAAGTTTAGTTTGAAATTTATTACTTTTACGAGTAAATTTTAATTTTAACTTTTATAATGGCCTAATAATTAATGGGTTTATCAGTTTAATAAGACTCTTTTGTTGGGTTTCACACTTTTAAATCTATTAACAGGAAAAAACTTGTTTTTTAGATGATCAAGGGAATTGGATAATAGTGATGTTACATTTAATAAATTTTTTCAAAAAAAATATTATGTAACCACCATTTGTCTACTTTGATTAAAAATGAAAAAGCCGTGTAAGTTTTGTCCGTTTCACTGACGTTTTTAAATAAAAATAAAAATAAAGAAGAATGAAATGTCATATAATTAAAAAATACTAACATTTTACATGTGGATGGTAATGTGACATAGTTACGTAGTTTTTTTTATTTAGGTGACATGCTTGATGGAATTTCGTTAAAGTGAGGGATATTTTTGAGCCAAATATTTAACAGAGGGGTATTTTTGAGCCATTTCAGATTGTTCAGGGGTATTTTTGATCCTTTTGCGAATTTAAGGAGGGGTATTTTTGAGCCAAATATTTAACGGAGGGGTATTTTTGAGTCAAAAATCTAACGAGGGACATTTTTGAGCCATTTCAAATAGTTCAGGGGTATTTTTGAGCTTTTTCCGTTAATAAAATGACAAGTAAATAGAGTGGAATGAGCTTTAGTAACACTGGCAATTAAATATGAGAGAGTAGTTCTAATAAAGATTTAAACAAGGACTTCGCTGCTTTCTTCTACAAAATAAAAGCAGAAACAAGTAATGCTAAAAGTGAGCATAAACGGGCTAATATTTCTCTGATTTCTGCTCCAAAACAATCCATCAATCCGCTTTGCTGGTATTGTAAAATAAGGAAATCCGGACACCAACAACAAAACAACTCCAAAAAAAGAGAAAGGGGGGGTCAGCAAATAGCCCAGAGCCCAGAGGGCAGACTAATCTACACTAGTATTTCAGCACCAGTACAAATTGTTAAAATCAACAAAGAAATTTCTCTTTCAAATTCAAAGTCCATGGGCATAGTTGATTCAAGAATCGTCCTCCAGTTATTCATTCAACTCACTTGGCACTGGCGAGCTGAGTGCGGATAGCCTTGGCTGCGGACACCATGTTTTGCAATGCTAGTTTCACCTCAGTGTACTTACGAGTCTTGAGACCACAGTTGGGGTGGGTCCACAACATCTTGGAGTCAAGAACTGCAAGCATCTTGTTAACTCTGCCAGCAATCTCTTTGGTTGATGGTATTCTTTGAGAGTGGATGTCGTAGACACCAAGTCCAATGCCAGCTCCGTATTTCACTCTCTCCCTGACAAAGGAGAGGAGCTTCTTATTGGAACATGAGTTCTCAATGGCGATCACATCAGCATCCATGTCGATGATGGAGTTGATGATGTCGATGAAGTCTTCGTAGTACAAGTGGATGTGGATCTGCAAGAAGATAAGCTTGCCAACAAGCAGGTATGGGTTATAAGAAGTTTCAAAGTTAAAACAGCACGTTGAGATAGGGGACCTGTGTAGTGTCCTGGATGCCGACATTGGTGACACTGGACAGCCCAGTTCAAGTAGAATGTGCGTTCAGATTTCCTCAGAGGCAAACCATCAATCAAGGAAGGTTCATCGATTTGGATCACCATGATGCCTGCCTTCTCCAAATCCTCCACTTCATCCTTAATGGCCAAGGCAATCTGGTAACAGGTCTCAAACCTAGAAAAAACGATGATGGCAGTTAACATTGAGTTCATTACACATGATCGGAGAAGATGCAAAAGTAGAATTAGGAGCGGGGTGCAAAAGTTACTTTGGCTGGTCATTTCGGACAAAGGACCGGTTGAGAATGGTGACAGGGCCGGTAAGCATTCCCTTCATTGGCCTCTTGGTCATGCTTTGAGCTTTTGTGGTCCAGAAGACAGTCATTGGCTTAGGGCGGCTCACATCACCATAGATGATTGGTGTGGCTTCACATATTGAGATCCGTAAAATTGAACCCATCCATTGGCAGTGCAAGCAAAACCAGAGAGCTGCTCTGCGAAGTATTCAACCATATCGTCCCTCTGCATACATCAAGTGTTCAAACTTACTAAACCGTAAATTACGAATGTAAGTGTGTGCATATAGACAAAAAAGATGCAAAACACGAATGGAAGTAAGGTAAGCCGGTAATTTCCCTACCTCAGGCTCTCCGTGAACCAAGACATCAATGTCAAGCTCTTCCTGGAGATCTACAACCTTCTTGATTTCCTCTGTGATGGCTTTCACATACTCCTCCTCAGAAATCCTATACGTAAATGATTGTCAGAAAAGATGTTTGACAACATCGACAATAACAAGCAGAAAACAAGTATAACACTGACTTCTTGGCCCTGTATTCACAATGAACTCTTCTAAGCTCCGCTGTCTGAGGGAAGGATCCAACGGTGGTTGTAGGCAGAATTGGTAGGGTAAGCTTCTGTTGTTGGGTACGGAGTCTAACCCTAGAAATTGTAGCACGGCGGTTGAAAGATTGACAATAGATATGTTAAACATCTTGAGTTCCTGTGTCATCCTATGAGCATACTCATCCAAAGAGATCCTACAAATAAATAAACTATGAGAAAAGACAGGTCAAAACACCGACAATAACAAGCAGAAAACAATTATAACACTGACTCGTTGGACTCATATTTCCTACGATGAAGGTCCAAATCAGGTAGCTTTTGTTGGGCACGGAGTTCAGCAATAAGATTAGTAGCACTGCAGGGTCCTTGAAGAGCAGCAGACTGAGATATTGGAGGAGTAAAAGTTAGTAACATATGATACAAGTCATTTATTAGAAAGAGAAGACACCTTCAATTTAACACTTACTGCCTTTTGAACAGCTTCATTTGTCACCCTTGGGGAGGACTTTCTGGAAGCTTGCGCAGCAGCATTAGCACAGAAAAATGCCTGAAGTGCCAGAAAGTACAACAGAGACTTTTAGCTGTATATACAAAACTTTGTCGAGAGTAAAAGTAAAAAGAAACATTTCCCAAAGGCATTTTTTGAAGACCTTTAGTTAACAACAAACTATACCTCATCCTTGGCACCAGACAATGCCTTGGCCAAAGCATTAACTTCAACAACCTTTTGGGCGGCAAATGCAAGCCATGATTGATTTCATCATCTAGTTTTGTCTCGTTGATCAGATCAACAGCAGTGTGGAGTAGGGAGCAAGATGTAGAGACAACAAGCCTGTCTGCATAATTGAATATACAACAACAACAACAACAAACTCAGTGTATTCCCACCTAGTGGGGTCTG
>NC_061120.1:214482492-214562675 GCF_002878395.1 Capsicum annuum | reverse complement strand
GGAGATTGGATTTGTCCTTTTCAAAAGATTTTAAGATATGTGATCCAACAACTTATGCTTCGACATCTGATTCTGGAAAGTTGAAAAGGACATCAGTTGATATTCAACAGCGTGTTGGTACCATTGCTGAAGAATTTGGTGATTTCAGTACTATATCGCCGCGGGAAATCCTCATAAAGACTGGTTTTGAATCACCTGTATCGCCTGACCAACCTTTGAAGAAAAGAAAGACTGTTATGTTTGAGCAAAAAAAGCAAGCGGTGATGGATGATGATACATCTGGATCTGGTCATGCAGTATATCATGGATCTGATTTGTATCGTGAAACGCATAAGGATGCAGCAGACAAGGGAGAAATTGGTGTGTTTGAAATTCAACATCATCACCATGTAGAAATTGGTGTTTCTCCGCGGAGTCACCAGTACAAGTCTGTTCCTTCATCATCCACACAGCCTGAAGGGACTTCTAAATCAAGTTTAGATGGAGATGAAATAAAGAATTACATCAACAAATGTGTAAGTTTAGTTTCTTCATCATACATTTTATCAGAATAGCATGATTTGTTTCTACTAACTTTTTTTTTACGTGATAAGTTTGCTGAAACGATGGCCGAACTGGTTACACTAATATCAAAAATACCTGCTGAGGTTGTCAAAGCATTGAAGAATGAACAAAATAAGCAATCACAATTATAACAAGTTAATTTCATTATATTTTGCATAACGTTGATGAAATTTTCATACATTCAGATTTTTGTTGTTATACAGGAGGACAAAATTGATGAACAATAACTAAGTCAAGAAGACGGATCCAACAAACAGGAGCGACAACATAAATCTAATATGCAGGTACTTTTTCTCACTTATGTTTTTCTTTTACTATAAATCAACATACTTACCTTATAAAAAACAACTGTTGTTTGTTTTTAAAATAGCATGAAGATTATGATAAAGAATCACTAAACGATATGGAAGTGTCTCGTGATGAAGAATCTAATAAGCAGAACCTTCTTGAAGAGCAATAATTGTTGGTATTTTTTCCAGAATACTTGTTACGTATTAAACTTGTACAGTTTAACTATTCATCATACATTAACTTGAACGTATAATGATCAGTTATACATTAAATTTTCTACATTTTCCTTTAGCAAAACACATGTTATTTATGAATTTCTTCTTTAATAATAACGTCATTTACACTTACTTAAACAACATCATTCAAGAATCACCGAAAATGAGTTTATGAAGAACTATTAATTAAAGTGACTTGTAATTTAATTTAGGATATGAATGCGGCCGATAAAGACGCTGGTCGTGAGGATAATTTTGAAAATGAGGACTATTCTGATTTGCAAGCTTTGGAGGTATCAATATTTATACATTTAAACAACCCTCATACATGACTAACTGTTGTTTAATAACTAACCATCACAACTACTTAACATAGTATATTGATTTTCAGATGTATAAGTTAACCTTATACATTTGTTAATGTAGTGTAGATAATAACCTTACACAGTTATAATTTACCCTCATTCATAACTAACAATTGTTTAATGTTGGTTTGATTTATATTTATGAAAGTATAAATGACCATCATACAATCAGTAACTGTTATGTAATTATGTCAATATATAAACATCCATCATACATGACTAACAATTTAGTGATCTAGACGCTTTCAATATTTTGCACATTGTTTAACAGTTGTCTTAATAAATACAAATTTTTATCTACATGCAATTTGGATAATGATAATTAACACATAAATAATAGAATGAGATTATGGCATATGAAGAAGAATGTAGTGATGAAGAGTTGGGAAAAAAGAACATTCCAGATGTAGAAGATTTGCTGGTATTCTTATGTCCCTAATATCATTTTATTACTACTATAAGTTTCTATACACATGTAGTTTCTTCTAACTTTTTCATATTAGGACAGTTAAATGTACATAAAACATTCAATTGAATGTATCAAGAACAGTCTTACATCCAAATACAAACTTTTTCATTAACAAAAAGGTTGTAGTTCATGATTAACATCATACATATTTATGTTTTTATTGCCATAAAATCGTTTGTGCATCAAATATTACATCGTTTGTTACTACTGATATATTTATTTATTCAAATGCACCCATTACATATAGAAATTTCTTATCACGGGTGTTAAACTTCATCAAAAAATTTTACATTATACTTTGAATAAATGTTAATACACGATAATTATTATTTAATTTAGGATGTGAATCTAACCGCTAAAAAAGATGTTACTGAAGTGAATTTGAAAAATCAGAAATCTACTGATGTGACAGATGTTCAGGTATTTTTTTTGCTTAACACTTACTTTTTTTTTTACACAAAAATATCGTTCTATGTGTTCAACCTTGTAAAGGTACATATTGGGACTAAATGTTAATTCTCTGGTGCATATCAAATTTTTCTGTGAATTTGAACCAACTGAAATGTATTGATTTTTTTCTCTACTGCATATCAAGTTTTTTCTGATATTGATGCTGTCATGATTTCTAACATAAATGTTGTAAGCATTATTATATTTACACATTCAAATATTATATGTATACATTACAAATCTTTATGTGTTCACGTAGGATGAAGTTGGTGGGACAATAACTGATTCAATACAATCAGCTGTAGATACAATTTTATTTGGTCTGTCAACACCTTCGACTACAAAGTCATTGGATGTTGGTGCTTCAAATAAAATGACCGAAAGACACTGGGGCCTTCCAAACAGTCAGATTCCACCTGACTTCCCTGATGCTCAGGTTTGGGAGCTTCAAGCGTCAAAAGAAAAAACACCTGCCAAACTAGAAAGAAAGAAATCCAGGGTTTTAAGGTCACCATATATTTCAAAGTATGGTTCTGGCTCCAAGGATGCGGTTGATATCGATAAAGAGGAGAAGCTGAAGTATACTTTTTATGGGTACAACATCAACCAAGATTTGCCTAACGAATTGATGATTGATTACTCCTAGTGGATTTTCGTAGGATTGCTGAAAATCATTATGCCAAGTAAGAAATTTGGTATTATATTTTTGCCTAACAATACTTTGCCATCTTAATCTAAACGGTTACTGTCATGTGTAATCAATGATTATTTTACAGAAAAGAGACGGACAACCACTATCGAGTAATGCTTCTAGGTTAGGTTTTAGACAATTGGACTTTGTCGTTGCATACCCACAGTCAAAGAATAGATTTTACTTGATGTCCAAACGCAAGACATGGTGGAACGATGAGGTAACTTATTCTAACTATTATCCATATCATAAGTTCTTTTGCTGATACTTAATATTCAACAATAGCATAACATAGCGTACATTAAAACATATGTATAATAACAGCTATTATCATATGAATCAAAGAAATCAGTATTTTCGACCTTAATTGTTTAGTAGATGTATGATATATAACTATTATACATGACATATTGGTTAAAGTTGAAGAAATGATAATGAAAAATACTGCATGTATGATATAATTCCGGAATTCTGTATGCCTGTTGGATTACCATGGTATATGGTTGATGAGGTATATTTTCCAATTAACTGCGGTAAAGAATTTCATTAGGTATTGATGGTGATTGTTTTGAAGGAAAGATTAATACGTGTGTATGACTCACTTTCAAGTAAAAGAAAAAAAGAACCTCCAATTGAAATACAAAAGTTTGCAGTTATGCTTCCAACTTACTTGTCAGACAGTGGCTTTTATGATAAGACCGAGCGAACTGACTGGCCATCACTTGAAGCTTACAAAGGGAAGATTACTCAGCAAACTGGTCTTGTAAATGAAATACCATTTGATGTTGACTATGTGCAAAATATCCCACAACAAGCGTTTGATAGTTTGTAAGTAAATTATAGTTTATTTTTCATGTATAATAATGCTAGAATTGATTTACTAATTATTATTATTATTATTATTATTATTATTATTATTATTATTATTATTATTATTATTATTATTTGAATTCAGGGATTGAGGCGTATTTGTGTGTGCCTATGTAGAAATATTAAGCGAAGGACTACAAGTTCATTCATGTGGGTTTGATTCTGCATGTCAACGTGCACGCTATGCTTCCTTACTGTGGTATTACGGAGTGGAAAAGACAAATGAAGGGTACACGAGTGATAATGGAGATCCGCCCCGATCAAGGAAAAGTGTTATTGAAGAAATTGAAGCAAATGCAATTGTTACTTTAGAGAATGTTTTCTAATTGTTGGCATTGATAGAACTATTTCTTATTTTTGGTGTTTAATGTTACACATTTCCAGTAATACTTTCTTATGGTTAATGAACATTTTATGTATATCTTTTTTTTTTTTTGAAACAATTGATTATCAGTTTCTTACACAATACTATTATGATACAAAGTTTTTCTTAGTCGAAATTGAGTTTGCCTTATATTCTTTTTTTTTTACGACGTGTACAAACAAAAAATAAAAATAAATTGCCATTGAATTTGAACACATAATATTTTTACTGTAACGTAAATTTTCTTTTCAGATAAAACTACATTACACTAATTATTAATACGTTAAATATATGTTACACATTACATATAGTATCCTGTTGTCACACTTTATATTTTCTTAAACAAAATTTTCAAACATAGTTTACCAAAATCACTTTTATAAATTATTACACAATTTCATACAATGATACAAATGTATAATCTAATTTATACATTCTTAAATGAACAAAACCATTCTTTATATAAACGTATAACGTGTAACAATTAATATTGAATAGAATGACATTTTTTCCTGTGAAAGATAATACACCAACATAACGTATAACGCTAAATCATACATTTCTTACTCTGTAAATACTAACGTATAACAGTTCATACAGATTATGTTTCAACTATTTTTTAAGCGAATGTTATATTTCCTGGTCAACATAACACATATACCAATCAGTTGGAAATTACAGTGATATGGTTATGAAATATGATAAACAAAAAATTACACAATTTGTTCAAATACTATTAAATATTAAATGAACAAGTGAAACTCAAATAGCTACCAAAAAACTTAAAATTAATTGTTCCAGCATTCCAAAGAAATCTAATTAAACTGATTATACTACTAAAAACAAACAAACCATCAACATCAACAACAACAACAATAAATCCAGTATATTCCCACATAGTGGGGTCTGGGGAGGGTAGAATGTACGCAGTCCATGCCACTACATCCGAAGAAGTAGAGAGGCTGTTTTCGATAGACCCCCGGTTCAAGAAAAAGACCGAGACCATGTTCAAATATCGCAAGAATACAATATGATAAAATAACAACGATACAACAACCTCAAATAAGTACATGAACCAATAAAAGGCACCCCCTCCCCCAACCCTAGACCTACCAACCAAGCTACACGAAACTCTCCTAACTCCATCCTATGACTTAACCACACCCCTTAGCCCTCTACCCTAATACTCTTCCTCCAAACCTTCCTATCAAGGGTCATGTCCTCAATGAGTCGTAATTGCTCCATGTCACGTCTAATTACTTCTATCCAGTATTTCTTTGGTCTACCCCTACCCCGCTTGAAACCATCCAAGGCCAACATCTCACACCTACGGACTAGAGCATCGGTGCCCCTTCTCATCACATGCCCAAACCATCTCAACCTCCTTTCTCGAATTTTATCCTCCACTGACGCCACTCTCACCTTGTCCCGAATAGACTTATTCCTAACCATGTCAGCCTTCGTGATACCGCACATCCAATGCAACATCCTCATTTCTGCCACCTTCAACTTCTGAATGTGAGAGTTCTTAACCGGCCAACACTCTGCGCCATACAACATAGCCGGCTGGACTGCAACTCTGTAGAATTTGCCTTTCAGTTTGGGAGGCACCTGCCCCAATACGGTGAGAGACATCCTCGTTAATATCTCCATTCCCCTGAATCATAGACCCAAGGTACTTAAAATTATCTCTCTTACACACCACCTGAGACTCCAACTTCACTACCACCTCGTCCTCTTGCCTCATGTCACTAAACTTACACTTCAAGTACTTCATTTTTGTCCTACTCAACCTAAAACCTTTAGTTTCCAGGGTTTGTCTCCAAACCTCCAACTTATCATTAACACCTCAACGCGACTCATCAATCAAGACTACATCATCCACAAAAAGCATACACCATGGCACCTCACTTTAATACTCCTTGTCAACACATCCATAACCACGATGGATAAAAATGGACTAAGAGTCGATCCCTGGTGCAATCCAGTCAGGACCAAAAAATGGTCAGAATTCCCTCCCACAGTCCTTACCCTAGTCTTCGCCCCCTCGTACATGTCCCTAATCTAACGAATGTATGCCATAGGAACCCCCCTCACTTCCAAGCATCTCCAAACCATCAACATGTAAAAAAAATATTATCTTCATCATGATTCCTTTGGAAAGAAACCACAAGTCCTACGATTGTGACCGGCTCTTCCGCATTTACCGAAGCGGTTTGAATTTGAAGACAATGATTCACTAGATTTCAGATGCCTTTCTTTTTTTGGTCTTCCAGGAGGTCTTCGATATTTGGGAGGAAAAACTTCTTTATTATCAACAAAACATGAAACATTCCAATCCTTCTTGTCTGGCATTAGAACTATCGGGAGTTCATATGTCTTCACTATGGTTTGTGGCCTATACAATTCAGTGGAATAACGACCATAATCCTTTACGTCCACATTTTTACTCTTTAATACTTCAATTCCATGTGGACAAGGTATTTCATCAATTTGATATCGACCACAATTGCACGTGCCACGCTCAAATCTACAATGTACCTCCGTCTCGAATCATAAACACAATAAAGATAACTCCTTGCTGGTTTAACCTGTTACCAAAAGGCATACATATTTCAGATGCAAAAATATTAATATACACTTAATGTAAAACAAAGTTTCTGTTCCATAATTATTTTAACACATACCGTCATCTGCAAAGCTTTAACACCATTATAAGTTAGAATTTCTTCAAATCTTCTGCGAAGAGTTGTATTTGTGTACGATGCAATTTCGTTGTTCTTTCAATTCCATCCAGCATATAAGATTCTAACTTCTTCTAGGAAACCTAGAATAGGAAGTTTTCTAGTCTCAACCAAACAACATTTAATACATTCGGCTATATTTGAAGTCATCATTCTACCTCTATTTACTGGTGAGTGACACCTAGCCCATTTTTCATACCCAGCTTTCTCCAGATATTCCTTAACTCTTTGATCAACCTTTGACATAATATATTCAAAATCTTTTTTTTTATAAGATTTATCCATGGAATAATAAAGGTCACTAAGTCTATCTTTGCTTTTTCTAAAATGGGTGCAACCGTTTTTCCATAAATGCCATATACATGCTAGATGAGGGACATTAGAATAAACAATGCTTACACCTTTTATGATACTTTCATTTCTGTCTGAAACAACACACATGTTGTCTCTTTCACCAAATGCCTCTCTAAACTTTTGAAAAACCCAAATCCATGCGTTGTCATTCTCTGAATCAACAACACCGTAAGCTAATGGCAGAATACAACCTACATATAAATTAAAAAAAGTCAACCATTTAAAAAAAATATATAGTAAATAACAAAAATTTACCTGCACAAAAATTTAACAATGTATAAGATAAAATAATATATAGTAAATAACAAAAGAAAAAAAAGTACATCACAAAAAAAAATTAAACGTACAATACCTGCACCGGCTAATGTGCTTGTCGATACAAATGTTCCTTCATATGGATCGCTTAAATGTGCCTCGTCAACAACAATAACAGGTCTACAAAATTCAAAACCCCTAATCATCGGACGCAATGCAATAAACAAGTATTTAAACTCGTTATCTACTGCCTTATGCATCCAAATGTGCGATTGGGGATACACTTGGTTCAACATATATATAACGGGGAATTTTTCTATATCCATCTGCTGATCCACCTCTAAGCATCGCAATCGCCTTTTCGTTTACGCGCCATGCTTTTATGTAGTTAATGTCGACTTCGTAAACAACTTTCATCTCTTCGATAATGTCTGCGGGCGTGTGTATTCTTTTGTGATTGATTAATTTTGGAGCAGTAAATTCACTCACAAAATTACTTGTCACAACTATATTATTCGGCACTCGATCCCTAAGACTGCAACTATGCTCCGAAACAAATGTTTTAATCACAAACAATTCCGATTCATTCATACAAGAGGCCTTCATGACCCACTGGCAATCTTCGTTATGACAAATGAGTACATAGCTTCATCAAAATATAAAAACTTAGTCATTGTATTAACTATAAGTATTAATCTAGCGAATAGAAAGAAAATAAATGTATTCCAGCAACTGTCCAGTAATATTATACATATCTCTGGATGTATAATATAAATTATACATCCATTTTTTAAATAACAAAAAACAAATAATACAACACATTAATCAAAGAATTAAATTTCATAAAGTATGTATTCATGTTATCAGTACATATCTGTAACAACTCATAAAAACTTAATCAATGTATAAAACAGAAATACTAAAACATAACATATTAATAACAAAAAAACAAAAACTTTCAATGCCACAGTTATATTATACATATCTCTGAATGTATAATTTTAATTATACATTCAAAATTTTTAATTAAAAAATCAGTAATAATAGATAAACGAGTTCACAATCTATTAAACCAATGCATCATACATTTCTTCACCTGGCACGATTAAATTATACATTAACCAATACATAACAAATCACATTATACAATCGTATGCTAGCATTACATATCAACAGTTCAAAAAAATACACAACATAAATTTTTTAACATAAAAAAATCAATATGTTATAACATCAGGAGATACAAATGCTATCATATCTTTTTTTGTCGGATCGTTTCGCTTTTGTGTTGAATCCATTTGCTATTGCGTGTATTGACATTACTGAAACAAGAGTTTCCTTATCCTTGTATATCTGTCTCACCATTATTTCAGTATTCTTGCAATCAGTAATGAAGTTTTTAACTTCCATTTCAGGCACATATAGAGCATACTGATTATCCGTTTCAACAACTGTTAATGCAACTGAATCATATTCACTACCCTCGATACACATTACAGAACCAGTGGCTTTATCAAACTCTATTTCACTATTGGCTTTATCGCAACTTGAAATACAAAGTGGAAAATTAATCAAACCGGCAAGTTGTTTCTTTAACTCAACGTAAACCCTCACACCATTGTCGTTTCTTATTACAATTGGAGAAGAGTTTCCTCAACCACATATTTCACTTTAATTTTTTTACGCACTTCATCTATATCCAACTCCATGACGATAGTAGAAATTAATTTCAAGAAAGTAATACTTTCCGAAATAATTATTGCGTCACTTTTGTATGTCTTATAACTAGTTTCTGACTCCCAAATTCCAGAATGCCACAGCAATATTGGGATATTCATGATGCTTTTTGAATTTTTGAAGAACGTATGTAGAAGTATTTTGTTGCTTTATGGGATTTTTTTTGAAGATTTTTTTGCAGCAATAGAACTTTTTTCGTTTCCAGATCTTCAATCAAATAAATCAGAAAATAAAATTTGACTTGTATAATTTTTTTTTTGAAATTCAAATTTCAGTTACTAGTTTTATCCATATATGCGTTAAAAATATCTAATTATTACCGTTAATTAAGGAACAGTGATATAATTAAGGATATCAATTTCCTTAAATTTAGGAATAACAGTTTCATTATACATTCCACCAATGTATAATGTGTTGACGATTGTATGAGTATATTTGCCAAAATTCGGGAGAGAGAAAATAAGAGGAGATTTTGTGTAATTACTTTATTAAGCTAGAGGATTTATGTTGTTTATACATTTTGAAATCCGCTAGACTATTATCTAAGCAAGCCCAATATATATATATATATATATATATATATATTAGAATTTACATATTTGATTACTCAATCAAAATAATATATACACATTTGTTGGCTATTTTCTTTGGGGGTGATTATTTATGTCAATTTTTCATATTTTTTTCAAGTGGATGAATCAGTTGCAGGAAATAATGTATATGTGCGGGATATGATACTATAGGAGCTGACAACACCTGAAATAGTCACCTTAACTACAAGGAAGGGGATGTCAATGGGCAGGGCCAATGACTAAAGTGATGTCGTAACAATATAGTCGTAGATGTATTGAAAGTTGTGGCTGACCACTATAGTTCTATGAGTGGCATTTAGAAAGGATAAGATATACCTAAATCTTACATTCTTATGGAGCTAAAAAGGTTGTTTTTAATTGACACTCAATGAATTAATGCAATTGATATAATGTATATGCTATTGCAGTTGAAATATGCTTTTGAAATTCTTTGCGGATAAATATTAGATTGTATTGACTATCAAAGATTGTTTTGAAGGCAGCAGAAATGAAAATGCATCTTAGGTGAATCAGTTGCTTTCTGCGCATAATTTTGCATTGGATAGATGTAGATAAAGAAGATCTTATCACCACCTACATCTGTTAGAGCATATGGAGTTTTGATGATAGACATGAGAATGAAACATATGGTAAAAGCTGTTCCATCCAACTGAAACAGGGTCACCTGCAGATAAGTTATTGATATGATGACCTGGCTTACAAACAGAAGTGGATAACATTTATCACATTAGAAGTTGAGTTGAAAAAGAAGACTTGCATAA
This sequence comes from Capsicum annuum, assembly GCF_002878395.1. Lineage (NCBI taxonomy): Eukaryota > Viridiplantae > Streptophyta > Magnoliopsida > Solanales > Solanaceae > Capsicum > Capsicum annuum. The sequence goes on along the minus strand of NC_061120.1, from coordinate 214,551,952 downwards.
GTTGAGTGAAAAACAAGAAGTGCAGAAGTTGAGTTGAACAAAGAGTCTTGAAGAAAGAAAAAAGAGGAATCTTATTGAAAGAAGAAGAGAGGGGCGGTAAAGAGTAGCGGGAAACTACCTGAAGTCCTATTAAATATAGAAGATGATATCAATTGAAGGACTTCATGAGGTGGATGCTTAAATACAAGAGACAAATTCAAAAGTAGTGTCAAGCACTAAAAAAACATATCAACAATCAGCATACCAGTTCTCATACTTGAAGAAAAAACCTGATCTCTTACTTGACAAGTTGTAGAATTTGTGTAGTGAGTAGGTTCTTTGAATTGTAATAAGTCATTGTTTTAGTCTCAGTGATCTATAAACTGAGTTAGGAATTGTGTCTTCAAGTTTGGGAACTTGCAGACTTGGGAACACTTATCTTGGGAAGATTTGTGTTTTGTAGTAGTAGGAGTTAGAAGTTTTAATTCCTAGTTTCCAAGAAGTGTTGTAATTTTGTTGATTGTTGAGTCTCAAGTATTATAGTGAAGTTGGGTTAAATCCTGTAGAGGTACAGGTCATGGTTTTTTACACCTTTCCTGATCCGGGTGTTTTCCACGTAAAAACACTGTGTTCAGTATTTACTTCTGTGAACCACGCTTACTTACTTGTTGCACAGATCGGAAATTAGTAGGGCTTGTATTCTTACAAGTGGTATCAGAGCGAGGTTGTCTTAAATAAGGCTATTACCTAAGAAAAGATCACTATAATGAATTCCGCACCTCCTACTGGTCACAGTGAAGGTAAGTCAACTACTAGACCTCCACTCCTTGTGGCTCTCATTTTATCTGGTGGAAAGTAAGGATGGAGATGTTCATTCAAGGGGAAAATTATAAATTATGGTACAGGATTACTGATGGTCCCACTATTCCAATGAAGACGGTTGATGGTGAACAAGTAAAAAAGGTAAGGTGTGAATTTACGCATGCTTACTTATTAGCCTTGAAGAAAAATGCAAAGGCTAAGAACATCTTGGTCTGTGGACTAGGACCTTTTGAATAGAACAGATTATCCACCTGCTCTACTGCTAAGCAAATTTGGGACGCACTGGTAAATGCTCATGAAGGCACGTCTTAAGTAAGAAAATTCATGATCTCTTTTTTTTTTACTGAGTATGAGGCATTCAAAATGAAGGAAAATAAAAACCTGCATGAAATGATGACAAGGCTTACCACTTTAACAAATGAGCTGACTTCCTTAGGAAAATTCATCTCGGAGGAAGAACAAGTTGAAAAGGTTCTGAGGGTATTACCCAAATCAAAATGGAATACCAAGGTGACTGCAATTAGGGAGGCTAATAAGGATCTTGAAGGTATGACTCTAGATGAACTAGTAGGAAACCTAAGGATTTATGAAATAAAAGTTGATGGAGTCAAAGAATGAGAAGATCTTGAGAAAATCTTGGCATTGAAAACTTCTGATAGTGATGAGAAATTTGAACTTGATAAAGAGCAAGTTGCCTTTATAAGTAAGAACTTCAACAAATTCTTCAAAAAGAAAAAGGGAACAGGTACTAAGAAACGTTCCAATGATAATTTAAATGGGTGCTACAAATGTGGCAAAACTGATCATCAGATTAGGGACTGTCCGGTCTGGGAAATAGAGTAGAAGAAGGAAAGGGCTGAAAAAGAGCTGAAGGCAAAAAGAAAGGAAGAGCATGCAATGATAGCAGCCTGGGGATCAGATTCAGATGAAGATAAAGTTAATGAAACTGCATTCATGGCCCTTAGGGATTCAGATCTGGATAAAGAAGATGAGGATTCTGAGGTAAGTATACTTGAACTCAAAGAAAAGCTGAAATTATTCTCAAAGCCAAAACTTGTTTCCCTGATGAGTGCATTGATTGATGATTTCCAAGATTTAACCTATGATAGGGATGAATTGTTTAACAGTTTAGCAAGTCTTAAATTTGATCTCATTGATTTAAAGACTTGCTCAGACACAGTTGACAAGGAAAATTATGGTCTCAAGAAATAGGTTGTAGAACTTGAGATTTCAAATAACAATCTTAGGTCTGAAGTTCTCAAATTAACTCTCACTGAAAATGGGAAGAATGCCATGAGTAAAGAACAAGAAGATGCTAAACTTGAGCTTGTAAAATACAAACAAGAATGCCATGATTTAACTAAAAAAATGAATAAGTTGAGTTAGGAAATTACTAAACTAAAATTGGATCTTGAAAGGGCAAACAGATGGACAAACTCCTCTAGAATTGTTCACAAATTAAGTGAGAAAAATTTCAATGAAAAGGCAGGTTTGGGATTCCACAAAAGTTTTGATGAACCAAAATATTTATGTTACATTTTTGGAAACCTTGGACATCCCACCACTGAATGTCCAATAGCTGCAAAAAGCAGATTAAACAGTCAAAATCTGGCTAACAAATCTTCTCAGACCAAAAGGAACAAAACCAGTTCTGGTCAGAAAAATAAGTTGCACTACGTGTTGCCTGCATGGACTAAGAGAATTTTAATTCATACTTTCACTCATAAAACAGGACCCAAGCTTGTCTGGGTTCCTAAGGCTAACCTTTGAATTTTTTTTGCAGGAGAAAGTGAAAGGAAGCCAAAGATACTGGCATTTAGACAGTGCTTGCTCAAGACACATGACTGGAGATAAGAAAAAAATTCCTTTCGCTCTCTAAAATAAATGGAGGAGGAGTTTCCTTTGGTGATGGAAAAAAGGAAATCATAACTGGAATTTGAAAGATTGGCTCATCAGAGTCAAAAGCATTGGAGGATGTCTATCTTGTAGAAGGATTGAAGCATAATCTGCTGAGCATCTCACAGCTGTGTGATAAAGGTAATAAAGTTGTTTTTATAGCTACTGGAGTCAAGGTAAAAAATATGAATATTAAAGAGGTTGTGCTCACCGCAAGGAGATATAAAAATATATACAAAGCTGACATCATGGCACTACCAGGACCTGAACTGACTTGTCTGAGTGCTATAGAAAATGATCCCCTCCTTTGGCACAGAAGACTTGGTCATGCAATTCTGAAACAACTAAACATAATTTCATCCAAAGACATGGTATTAGGATTACCCAAGATCAAGTTCAAGGAATAAAAGCTATGCAGTGCATGTGTAAGGGGAAAGCAGGTAAGATCCTCTTTTAAGTTCAAGAACCATGTTAGCACAACCAAGAGCCTTGACCTGGTTCATGTAGACTTATGTGGACCCATGAGACTTTAAAACAGAGGTGGAAAAAGGTATATGTTTGCAATTATTGATGACTATTTCAGGTTTACTTGGACTTTGTTTCTAGCCTCTAAAGAAGATACCTTTGATGTATTTGAAATCTTTATTAAAAAGATTGAAAAGAAATTAGGTACTTCTTTAGTTTCTATAAGGTTTGACCATGGTTTAGAATTTGAGAATGTAAAATTCTTGAAATACTGTTCAACAAATGGTATAGATCACAACTTCTCAGCTCCTAGAACACCACAACAAAATGGAGTGGTGGAGAGGAAAAACAGAACTTTGGAAGATATGGCTAGAACAATGATGATTGCAGCAAATGTTGCTAAAAACCTTTGGGATGAGGCAATAAGTACTACAACATATATCATAAATAGATGCATGATCAGACTTTTTTCAGAGAAGACTCCCTATGAATTACTAAATGGAAGAAATCCTAACATCTCTCACTTTAGATTCTTTGAATGTAAATGTTTCATTCATAATAATGGAAAAGATAATTTGGGAAAATTTGATGCTAAAAGTGATGAGGGAATATTCTTAGGATATTCACTCAATAGTAAAGCATATAGGATTTTAAACAATAGAACAAACTGTGTTGAAGAAAGCATGCATGTGATATTTGATGAATCCTATGTCAAGACTAACCTGCAGAAAGAAAATAATGCTGAGGAACAGGTTGCACAACCCAATTCATTGACTGAAGCTATCAAACTTGGAGTCACTTAAACAGGGGGAATTAAAGCTGAAGGCACAGTGACAGGGGGAACTGAGCCACCAACTATCCTAGATCAAAATGTTGTCAGTGATCCTAATGGCTCACTAGGCTTGATTCCAAAAGTGTACAAATATCAAGGATCACATCCCATAGAAAATATTCTCACTGAACTCACCTTTGGGATTACTACAAGATCTGGAATAAGAAGTATGTGTGCTTTCAAGGCATTCCTGTCAAAAATAGAGCCAAAGAAGGTAACTGATGCATTGCTTAATATTGATTGGATCATAGCTATGCAAGAAGAATTGAACCAGTTTGAAAGAAGCAAAGTATGGCACTTAGTTCCACTTTCAAAAGATAGATTAGTAATTGGAACTAAGTGGGTGTACAGGAACAAAGTTGATGAGCATGGAATAGTCACAAGAAACAAGGCAAGGTTGGTGGTCTAAGGATATCACCAAGAGGAAGGAATCGACTTTGATGAGGCTTTTTCTCCTGTAGCAAGATTGGAAACTATAAGATTACTTGTTGCATTTGCTGCCTACAAGGAGTTTATACTTTATCAGATGGATGTGAAGAGTGCATTTCTGAATGGGTTTCTCAAAGAAGAGGTTTATGTCAAGCAACCTCCAGGATTTGAAAGCAAAGAGTTTCCTGATCATGTGTATAAACTGATAAAGCTTTGTATGGGCTGAAACAAGCACCTAGAGCTTGGTATGAAAGGGTGTCAAAATTTCTATTAGAGAATGGTCATTCCAGAGGTAAAATTGATAATACCCTGTTCTTAAAAACTAATGAAAAAAATTTGTTAGTTGTGTAGGTATATATGGATGACATTATATTTGGATCAACTAATATAAATATGACTCATGAATTTGCAAAACTCATGAGCAGTGAATTTGAGATGAGCATGATGGGAGAACTAAATTACTTTTTGGGTTTACAAATAAGACAATCAGCATCAGGGACAATGATCCACCAACAGAAGTATGTCAAAGAGCTTCTCAAAAGATTTTCCATGGAAGAAGCAAAGAAGATTAGTACTCTTATTGCCACTGCCATGAAGCTGGACATGGATGAAACAGGTTTAGATATAGAGCAAAAGATGTATAGAGGTATGATAGGATCACTCCTATACCTCACTGCAAGTAGGCCTGATATTGTGTTTAGTGTAGGGCTATATTCTAGGTTTCAAGCTAAGCCTAAGGAATCACATCTAAAATTAGTGAAAAGAATCTTTAGATACTTGAAAGGAACAAGTGATCTTGGATTATGGTATCCCAAAGGTAGTAACTTTGATTTGGTAGGATACTATAAGGCTAATTATACAGGATATCTGATGGACAGGAAAAGAACTACAGGTATGGCAAACTTCTTGGGATCATATTTAATTACCTGGTCCACAAAGAAGCAAAATTCAGTTGCTTTGTCCACTGCTGAGGCTGAATATATAGGTGTTGGGTCTTGCTGTGCTTAGTTGTTATGGATTAAACAACAACTTATGGATTTTGGTATAGATGTTGGTTGTGTTCCCATTTTTTGTGATAATACAAGTGCCATTAACATAGCAAAAAATCCTTTTCAACATAAAAGAACCAAGCATATTGATATTAGACATCACTTTCTTAGAGATAATGTTGAAAAAGGTCATATATCAATTATGTTTTGTTCAACTAAGGAAAAAATTGCTGACATATTTACTAAGGCCTTGAGTAGAGAACATTTTGAAAGAAATAGGTTAGCCTTGGGGATGATTAAAATTGTATAAATCTCCCTCAATGATTGATTAGAAAAGGCTGTACTTAAGTGATAGTTGATTAATTCAATCTTACACATTTAGTTGTGTATCCTAATTCCAAGATTTTAGAGTAAATTAACTCAGCTATGTGTTGATTTTGCAGATAGGAAGAATCATCAAAGCAAATTTTGACCATTGTTTACACAGTTCAGGTATGATTTTCACTTATTTGTGATTGTATAAGAGAGAAAAAAGTTTCTTTTCTGGGTCCCTTTCATTATACTTAAACCGCCAAAACTCCAAAAGTCATCTGCCTCAAAAAGCTGCCAGCCTTTTCCCATCAGTTCAGACCCCTTTATCATTACATTTCTATCCAAATCCTTTTCCTCACACGATTCAAATCCCTCTAAATCACTCTTAAATACGTTTCTTTTTTTTTTCTCTTTTCTTATTCCCTCTACACCTTCCTTACAACAACACAAAAACCTTCTAACTCAGTAGCCACGAATTCTTCATCATCTTCTTCATCTTCTTCACCTGACTCCGCCACAAACACTTTCACCTTCATTGTCATCCACCCAAACATCACCTTACCTCCATTAATTCCTCCTCAAATTACCCAAAAATTCTTTGATTTTGCTGCATTCAGAAACTTCCCAAATCCTTTTACATAATTTTCTCTAAATACCTCATTCCACTCCAGCCCGTCACTTCCTCCACCAATCCCACTTCAAATTGTTGATCAAGATGATGAACCCATTGGAAATCTCATCCCTTAAAGGTCCAGATCCGTTCTAAAATAAAAACCCCCTTCTGTTGTCATTGATGTAGATGAATCTACTTTAGTTAAGTCTTCTCCTGTAGTAGTTTCTCCTTGGATTCCTTTTACTCGAGGAAAGAAACAACAACAAGATGCTTTATTAGAAGAAACACTTCATGTAAATAAAAAGAAATGGGTTGCTTCTTTTGGTTCTCCACCTTTCAGTAATCCCTCTCCTGGTATTCTCGTTCGTTCTAAAAGAAAACGAAAGCATATCATTGTCAAAAACTCAAAATTCTCTTTCACATTTGTATCTCCATCCCAACCCATTTCCAAAACTTTATCATCCTCAAAATCTATGGAGAAAGCTTCTCCTGAGAAAGCCTCCACTATTAAAGGATTCCCTTCCACCAGAGGCTCTTTAAAATCCTTTTCTCATCTGAAGAAACAAGTATCCTAACCTGTTTCTTCTGATTCCTCAGACTCAGATTCTGATTTTCTTCCTGATATCCCTCCTACTTTCTCTACTCAACCTGATCCAGATCTTGATTATGATGTTGCTTTTGATACTCCTGCTGATAAGGCCTTCCTGTCAGCTCAAGTTCTCCACTTTCAAAAACGTAAGTTGGCTAGGGGTGGAGTTGTCACTGGTTTTGGGGTCCTGATATGGATGTGTTTCTTACTAAACTGAATGCTCAGGGGTGGTCACACCTATTTCTTCAAGGTGATTATCAAAGAAAGTTTGAGAAAGCTAAAGTGTATGAATTTTACACTTATGAAATTGCTATTAGGGAGATGTTCTCCACCACTGTTCATGGTAAAACCATAAATCTCTACCCTACTGATCTAAGTAGAATTTTACATGTTCCTACTGGGATTTGGGGTCATTATATGAAAGGTGCTTGGCCTCCTCTTGATAACCTTCCTCCAGCTATTGATATTTCTAGAAAATTCCCTAGAAATCCTTCCCTTTTAACTCATAGAAGGGTTCTTAAGAATGATATGTCTCCTCTTCACTAGTTCTATTTTGATGTGGTTCATAAAATGATCCTTCCTAGACAGGAAAGGAGAACAGTAGCAAATTTTCTTGATCTCACCCTAATGGAATTGCTAGACTCCCAGACTCCAATTGATCTTCATACACTAATCATTAAGCACATGCAAAGGGTTTTAATTCAAGATGCAAATGGCCATGCTTTGCCATATGAGTTCTGACTTGCCCCTGTTTTTGAGGACTTTCATATTCCTTTCAAAGTATGGTTATTATAGACCACAAAGGATGTCATTGAGTCTGTGAACCATGCTATGTTACCTGCTGCTATGAGGAGTCCTGATAATCTTATGCAAAGGCTGAGGAATGCCCTTGTTACCAAGCAAAGTGAGGTGGATGTAGAACAAGCTGCATTGGAAGTTGCTCAGACTACTCATGAAGAGGAGAAACAGGTCCTTCAAGCTCAAATTGCCTCCCTTACAGCCCTTTTGGAAAAGGAAAGAGCTGAAAATGCAGATATCATTAAGAAGCTGACCTCCCTTATTTCTTTTTCCTCATCCACTTAAGCCCTCTTAGTGTCCTTAGGCATCTTTCTTTCCTATTTTTTGGTTAAGCTGGTTCTCTCTTATTATTTATCATGGGATGATAATCATTGTATTCTGTTCTATCAATGAAATGGTCTCTTTTGTTTTATGTGGCTCACTTCTGTTTTATTGATACATTGCTTGTTTTTTGCTCTAATGTCTTCATGTTTTAGTGATAGCCCTAGTGGCCATGAATTATAAGACTTGTTTCACTCATTGATATAGTTTTTCAATGATGTCAAAAGGGGGAAGAACAGATTATACAGTGCTTATAACTCAACTGGCTGATCTGTGTTTCATTCTGTTTCCTTTACTTAACTTCTTGGTGAGTATGTCAGGTTTTGTGGTATGATACTGTTATGTTTGTCATCATCAAAAAGGGGAAAATTTTTAGAGCATGTGGAGTTTTGATGATAGACATGAGAATGAAACATGTGGTAAAAGCCGTTCCATCCAACTGAACTAAGGTCACCTGCAGATAAGTTATTGATATGATGACCTGGCTTACAAAAAGAAGTGGATAACATTTATCATATTAGAAGTTGAGTTGAAAAAGAAGACTTGGATAAGTTGAGTGAAAAACAAGAAGTGCAGAAGTTGAGTTGAACAAAGAGTCTTGAAGAAAGAGAAAAGAGGAATCCTATTGAAAGAAGAAGAGAGGGGCGGCAAAGAGCAGCAGGAAACCATCTGGAGTCCTATTGAATATAGAAGTTGATATCAATTGAAGGACTCCATGAGGTGGGTGCTTAAATACAAGAAACGAATTCAAAAGTAGTGTCAAGCACTAAAAAAACATATCAACAATCAACATATCAGTTCTCATACTTGAAGAAAGAACCTGATCTCTTACTTGACAAGTTGTAGAATTTGTGTAGTGAGTAGGTTCTTTGAGTTGTAATAAGTCATTGTTTTAGTCTCAGTGATCTATAAACTGAGTTAGGAATTGTGTCTTCAAGTTTGGGAACTCGAAGACTTGGGAACACTTATCTTGGGAAGATTTGTGTTTTTGTAGTAGTAGGAGTTAGGAGTTTAAATTCCTAGTTTACAAGAAGTGTTGTAATTTTGTTGATTGTTGAGTCTCAAGTATTATAGTGAATTGGGTTAAATCCTGTAGAAGTGGTTTTTTACACCTTTCTTGAGCCGGATGTTTTCCACGTAAAAACACTGTGTTCAGTATTTACTTCTGTGAACCACGTTTACTGACTTGTTCCACAGATAGGCAATTAGCAGGGCTCGTATTCTTAACAACATCCCTACATCATCTCCCTAGGTGTTAGTGTTTTTTTTTTTTCGAGCATTTTTATGTCAATGTTGTTCACTGCTGAGCTTTCACCTATGAAAGTAACAGATGAAAGCTTTTAGAGTTTCATTTATGAAAGGTTTTTTTTTCTCATTGTGGTACATGTGGTAGATGTTTTTGTTGGGGTGATGACGCACAGAAGTGAATATTAATGAAATTTCTTACCAAAAAAAAATATTAATGAAATTTCAGTTTATATACGTGTACTTATTTTTTCCTCTTTTTAAAATTTTATGCAATCTCTGCTCTTAGATCTTGTCAAGGATTCACTGCTAAATCAGTACAAATCTAATCAACTGATGTCGTTTATAATAATTCATCAACAGTAAATCGACTATAAATCAATAATAATAGATTAGAAGAACGATATTATGTATTTGATATAGTTTAACTGAATTATTCATTAATGCATGGAAGCATGAGTTAATTTCATATGTACGACAAATTTCAATTCACAAATGGTATATAATACACCGACAGGACTAGTCTATCATGAACATCATGTACCGTCGATACCCATGCACGATTATATATAGATCAAGGCATGAATATCGTGGCTTACAAAAGATAATTATAAATAAATAAAATTAGAATAGGGAAAACACTTTTTTTGCATGATAAGTTCTATAATATTCTGCCCCCTCAGCGGCCTAATATGGTCTAATTCAGTGTTCAGTGAAGTGTGATGCGGAAAAAAGCGACAAGATTCTTCATCACGCATTATGGGATGCGACCGCATCATTGAAGCAGTAAACAGTGACAAAAAACAGAGCATCAGTTTATGTTCCATTATGAAGAGTATGTTGAAGAAGTGCAAAAGTTGTCCTACAAGTTACTGGAGCTGATCTCCCTCAGCTTAGGCTTGTCAGCGAAAAGGATGAATGGGTTCTTTAAAGACCAAACTAGTTTTGTAAGGCTGAATCACTATCCCCCTTGTCCTATTCCTCACCTGGCTTTAGGAGTTGGTAGACACAAAGATGCAGGTGGACTCACCATTTTGGCTCAAGATGATATTGGAGGGCTTGAAGTAAAAAGGAAAACTGATGGAGAATGGAACAGAGTTAACCGTCACTGTCCATTTTCGTTCAGTTCCAAAAATAAACTAGACCATGACATATTCACCATGATTCTTGTTCTTTCTTGTTATCAAAACTATTTGCTTATAGAAAAAGTTGACTCACTTCTTTTCATAACTTATGAATTCAATTTTGATGCAGGTTGAGACACTCTCAAGAGAAGACTTGGCTTCCAGATTCACATTGACAACTGATGCTGCATCAGTTGGACCCCTTCTTCTTCCATGTATGTCTATAATCTGCAAAGCTATATGTTAGTTGTATTTCTGTATGTGTTTGTAAACATGTCCCAACTCCCTTCTTTGTTTTTTTTAGAGTATTGACTATCAGGCTACAGAAAGCTATCCTTAATACCCTTTGTTGTTGTCATGTTACGTATTTTACATCTGTTCTTCTCTGGAATTTTAGGACATTAATCATTCAAGTTATGTATATGCTGCTGTATTATGCTTTATAAGAGAGTTGCAGTAACATAAGCATATCTTCTTCTCACATGAAACAATTACATAATATGCAAACACAATATGTAGCACAATAAATGTTTTATAATAAGGACTAAAAGTTTATCGATTGATTCTTATACTTTGTATTTTTATGTAGCCAAGTGATGCAGTTAGTAGACCCATTTCGCCCGTGGATGCAAAGAGATCACGTGATAATAATGATCCTAATGGCATTCTTCGATTTAGTTGCATTTGTCTTGGATATTCAATTATGATGATGTAATTGTGTGATTGGAGTGAATCTTAGAATATTGAAGGTTGTGTTTAAATTTGATTTTGTAGTTTGAAGATACAAGTTAATGATGAAAATTTGAATTTTGAAGATGTTAATGTTAAAAATTTAATTTTGAAGTTTAATGTTCAATGTATTTTTGATATGTTTGTTAATTACAATGTTTAATTACTCTGTTGTATTAATGATATATGAATTGAACAAATATTAGATTGTAGGTTATGCCTAAAGGAACAATTAAATTTGAGCTAAAATTAGAATCTATAATTAATTATTGAAAATTGATGGGCCCTACTAATTTTTTTTTAAAAAATAAAACAATTGCGGAGATTTTAACCCCCGCAAGTTTTAAATAAAAATTTATTATAAAAAATTAAATTTAGAATAACGGAGGTCAATATCCACCACAAATTAATTACGAGGATCGTAACCGCCGCAAATTAATTATGAGGACCAAAAAAAACTGCCACAAATTTTTTGTGACGGTTCGTATTTCGGGGGTTTTGGGAACCTCCACTACATTTTTTGTAGTGGTACTTACATCATATGAGAGTCCCCATCAAGTAGTGACATGATCCAAAGAGTTTAAGCACAAGTAATTATCCCTAGATCAAGAAAATAATTAGCTAAAAATAAATAAAAATATATAAAATTAGAACATGGACTTGCCACTAATTAAACATCATGACATCATTGTAACATCATATAAGAGTCCTCATCAAGTGGTGATATAATAAAAAGAGTTTAAAAATAAGTAATGATACATGAATCAATAACAATTAACTAAAAAAACTAAACAAATAATAAAATAAAACAAGAAATCCATCATTAAAACATCATAACACCAATTAGTTACAAGAGAAAATTGAAGGAAAGGTGTTTTTTAAGTTTTGAATGAAGGATTGGTGAGATTGACCAACAGATAGGGTCAAACCTCATTAGGAAACTTGATTAAGTTAATTGTGGACTTGATTAATATTTTCAAAACTTTCTAATCTTTTCAAAAATACAAATCAACCTAACCCACACCCCTCTTCAATCCAAATCAACCACTCTCCCTTCTCTCTCGACAGCTTCTCTCAACTCTCTCACAACCAACAATTCTGCAAAATTTCTCCCTTCAACCCCCGACTACTTCTACCTCCGGTGACAAATAGTTGGGCTTCGAGTTTCTCTCTTTTCTCCCTTCAACCCCCGACGACTTGTACCTCCGGTGATAAATAGTTGGGCTTCGAGTTTCCCTCTTCGATATCAACTTGTCTCTCATCCCTCTCTCGACAGCTTCTCTCAACTCTCTCCCAACCAACTGTTCTGTAAATTTCTCATTTCAATCCTTGACGACGTCAACATCCGACTACAAATAGTTGGGCTTCAAGTTCCTTTTCGACTTCAACCTTCAATCGATGTGACAACCTTGCTCTCCGACCATAACAACTTTGAATTCTTCATCGTTCCTTTTCTTCTTTCACAGGTAAAAATTTATGGCCTTTTTAGTTTTGAAGAAAACGAGGAACTTGAGGCAACTTCTCTTATAATATTGGTTAACAATTTTAATATTTGTTGCATTAATTTGAAATGCGGTCTAAATAAAACCCTAATTTCTGGTATTTCTTCTCTTCTCTTTTCGAAGTGAATTATGATATTTTGTTGTTTGTTGCATTTTTTAAAGTTTGATTTTTATTGTTTGTGTTTATAAAAATAAAACGACAATTTGGATTGATTTGTTCTGTTTTTGTTCTTGGTAAAAATGGTGAAATTGATGTTTTTTTGTTGAACAAAATTGTGCTACTATTTTTTGTTTCCTTCGACAGATTACCCATTTAGTGCAACATATTAACCATCTGATGCAACAGATTTATCATATGATGCAACAGATCAACCATCTGATGCACCAGAGGATCCATCAGATTATAATTCTGATGCAATAGATTAATAATCTAATGTAACAGATTAACTATCTGATGTAATAGCTTTACCATGTGTTGCAACAGATTAAGCATAGGATAAAAAATCTGATGCAACTAATTAACCATCTGGTGCAACGGAAGAACCATCAAATTAATGATCTGATGCAATAGATGAACCTCATGTTGGATAAAATCCTATCAACTCTTCCTACATGAAATGTCCAAGACTTGATTTTTCCTACTGATCATTCATCTGCCGTGATAAACGACCCTATGTTAGAAGAAATCTAAACAATATTGACCATTGGTAACTATTCCAACAGATCACTCATGTGTTGCAACAGATGTGTGACCTGTTGCATAGACCATTCATCTTTCTCAACAGATGAGTGATATGTTTTGTATTGTCGCAGCAGAATACTCAGCCGTTGCTGCAGGTTAGTTAACTGCTCTGACAGATCACTCATATGTTGCAACAAATGTGTGATTTGTTGCACAAACCATTCATCTTTGTCAACAGATTAATGTATGTTTTGTATTGTCGAAATAGATTACTTAGTCATTGCTATGGATTATTTAACTGTTCTAACAGATCACTCATATATTACAACAGATGATGTCATAACAGTTGTGTGATCTATTGCATAGACCATTCATCTGCCTTAAAATATGAGTGATATGTTTTGTATTGTTGCAACAGATTACTCATCCGCTACAATAGTTTTGTTATATGCTGCAACAGATATACTACCTGGTGCAACAGATCGGTAATTTGTTGCAACTGTTATTTTACTATTTTGCTTGTTTGATTTACTGTTATTCTTTTTTAATGATGCATTAATTAACAATAATATATTATTTTATGTTCTTGTTAATTTTAGATAATATGGTTCTCAAAAAAACAGAAACCAAATCAAGTCCAAGTAAAGGAACAAGTGAAGCAGCTAGGCTACATCCACTACTCTATGAGCTTGCTTTACACGCATTATCTCAATCGGGAGCATAATATGATGAACACGAGGAGGAGGAATGTTGCAAAAGAGATGATGCAGATACTAATAACCCTTCCACTGAAGAGTTGGTCAAGATCGTTATCCTGTGAGAATGCAGTGCGATGGTGCCGCAGATTTAACGGGTGATTTCGTGGTTAAGTCGCCATGGGAAAATCTTTCGACGCCTTCGTAAAATACTTAGAGAACAAAAATTGGATGCTTATTTAGGGACAGCTACTTTGGGAAATATCTTGATTTACCGGAGGACAACAATGCTCGTTTTCAAATAAAAATGGTATATGAACTTCTCAAGCATAGGTTTATATATGAAAACAAAGATAAGATGGATGAGGTGTGGATAAATTACTGTGACATGCCTGTTTGTTTTGGTTGGAAGGAGTTTGCCATAGTCACTAGACTAAAATGTTATCCTCCTTATTAAGTTATACCTATTCTAACCCAAAAAAAAGCACCTCGCACACCCAAAAAAGGCAAAGACAAGTCCTGTGATAGTGATGACCAAGTGTCCATTGTTGGTCCAAGCTTCAAAAATAAAAATTTGATAGAAACGTTGAAAGGTAAAAGACTTTCAAAGAAGCACAAACAACTATTGTGCTTGGTTTGGTTTGTACATAATATTTTTTGGGCAGGAGACGTTAACAACAACATAAGCCTCAGTTTAATAAAGCTCTTCGAGGATCTTGAGGTGTTTAACCACTATTCTTAGGGGTATGAAAGCTTTAAAATGACTGTCAAATATTTGTTGACTTCGTTAGCGCCAAAGACAGTCAACTTATATGGCTTCCCATGGGTTTTCATGGTAAATGTTTCTTTCTTCTATTATGATATCATTTATTTTTTTTTACTCAATAATGGTTTTGATTTATTGACGTTATTTTATAGGCTTGGGCGTTTGAAGCCATTCCTTATTTGAGACAACAAGTGAACTACCAGGAAGGAGTTTCCTGTCCAAGAATCTTGAGATGGTTGTCGGTCAAAACTGATAAAAATGCAAAATTTCTTGATCTTTTCAACCCCCCAAAGGATGCAGTAAGTATAATTATAATTAATTTTTTCTTTTAATTAATAATTTTTTTGAATGATCTAATCATCATTCTAATATATGTAATGATTTATGTTAGATTGTGCATCCGTTGCTAGTTCCGACCAATCGAGAGTTGAAGATACCATTTTTTTTACTTTACGGTCTGTGCAAACTTTATCGGATCCTAAGATTACTGACAGAATAAAAATGAAATTATTTGGAGCAACAACATTACAAGAAAAATAATTTTGGAGGATGGGCTTGTTGTTGTTGATGGTCTTAGTGGTGATGGAGCTATTGGTGGTGGTAGTGGTGCTGCTGTTGGTACTAATGATGCTCCTCTTATAGTATTTAAAGCAAACCATTATAAGTATGATTATACTAGTTATACAGATTTTGCCTCTCCCAGCAAATGTTCTGCATGCAAATGTCAAGACTGTAGGGCGAAACATGATGTAGTGATTAATGCTATTAGTGCATTAACTGCTTCTGTAAAGGAATTGACATCTAAGAGGGGTCTCATTCCATCAAATAGGATTTTATTTCTATCCTCTCCATTAGAGATTAGGGCTAATAAGAGAAAGAGAGTGATTTCTAGGGCATTATCAAGCATCCAAAAAAGCAAAATTGCAACTCCTTTGTCTGTGTGTTGTACTGAACAACGTACAATATCCAAAGAAGAGTAGCAAGAGTTGAAAAAGGTGAATATATTATATGTCTTCCAAATGACAAAACAAATAGACACATATCTGTTTCAATAATATAACGCCCCGATTATCTGAATCGGAATGCTATATGGTGCTCATAACCCTGAGGGATCACGAACAAATCCACGACTGATATCTGTACCTAAATACTACATAAGATAATATGAAAATGCAGAAACATGCACTCAGAGGCCATAAGGTTCAATATTGAATATAACTGAATAATAATAATGTCTGAATAAAGTGGTATCACAATACTAAAACAAAACTGAAATACTGAAGTCTGTAACATGATAATATTGTAGTCATCTAAAAGAATCTAACTGTCAGAATAATCTGAAATAGGAGTTGATGAGACATGTCTCCAACTAACTCTAACTAATAACCAATCAAAAGATAGTGAAGATATAATCATTTCCCCGAAAGATGAGGACTCACTGCAAAACTCTGAATACTGGAATGCTACTGCTGCTTCTGGTCTGGAAGACATGTCTCTGAACCTATGGTGTAACATAAAAGAAAGCACCATAGCACAAATGCGTCAGTACGTGGGAATGTACTGAGTATGCAAGTGAGGTAGGCTAAATACATGGGGTTTATATGCATGAATGATAATAACTGACTGACTAATATGAATGTGAGAGTACATGTATAAAAACGTAGTAACTGAGATTGTGAGAACATGGTAACTGAATCTATATACTGATGACATAACGTTTACTGATATCTAACATAACTGATACTAGAGTTCTGACAACTGATATAACTGATAACATGAGTGACTGTGTCTGACAGTCCTGAATCTGATGGAACTATTTGAGTTTCATACTGTAACTGAGTTGACTATATCTGACAGTCCTAAATAATCTGAAATCTGAAGAACTGTCTGAGTTCTTTTACTGAGACTGATACTAAAACTGTGGGAATTAATTATCTAATCGACATGCCCCATATATGCTATTATAGCTGAGATGGGGTCCAATTTCTGCCCTGACTGGAAGGGTGTCAATACCAGGCCAATGGTAAAGACAAGCTGTGGGTAACCCTCATCTGACAGTGTCCCCAAAGAAAATGGTAGGGCCCTTATCTGATAGTGCTAATCTACATTATCAACCCTCATATGACAGTGTTGATGTCTGAACCTATATGGGTTACATAGTTCTGGAACACACAAGGATGACTACTAAGAATCACACCCTTATCTGACAGTGTGTGTTCCCATCCTTGGGTTCACTCGGTGCTAATTCCTACTCTCATCTGAAGAGACTGAACATGATTAATTGACTATACATAGACTGAGTTTACTGAATTCCATTGACTCAGAATACTATTGATATCTGATAACTGAATGAGTTCATGGGATTACTAATCTTACTGAGTACTGAGTTCATGAGATTACTGATTTTACTGAGTACTGAGTTCATGAGATTTCCTGAGTCACATGACTGACTGAATTCTATGGAACATGGCTTGACTGTAAGAATCGTGAAAATATGACATGGCTCTAGGCATACAACTATATTTTTTGGGTACGAGTACCCCCAGGACTTGATGGAAAGAAACAGACACAACGTGACCTTCTTGAATACATGACCATCAATAATAATCCATAATACTTCTTGATCATAAGACTAGAGTTCATAATTCAGAATGCCATAAATGGGGGATTTCATGCTTCACATGGTTATCATAGTTTTGTTCATGAATAAGAACGCAAACAGTCATAGCATAATCCCATACTTTAACCTCATGAGCATTCCATCAACATATGCAAGGCACAACAATAACATGGGAACCATTTAAGCATCGGAGAGTAGTGTACATTTATCATGTAGGTCATAATTTAGCTATTATGCATAGTTCCTAGTCTCCTAGGACTTTTATCAAACACCTTGCATGCACAAGCTAGGGCATAGGTGTGGCTATCAACTGATGAATCAAAACACCTCAATTCAATTCACTTTCACAAGTTTCAATTCATATAATATCATGGTATCATGAACATCACACAAAGATTATAACTTGGAAGTTGTATAATAACAGTCACACAACATAATCAACCCATAATAATTTAGCATGATTCATAATTTAAAAAAGGGTTTTTGAGCTTTATGGATGAAAGGGATCCATAAATCAACACTACGCATACCTTATTTCATAAATTTATGAAGGTTGATGGAGAGACTTTGATGATTTAAAATCTTCTTTGAAAACCCTTGCTTGTGTTCTTGAGAGAAATTGTGTAAAGAGGCTATATTTTGGTGTAAATGGGGCAAAATCCCGTGTTAAGAGTATATATAGTATGGGGAAAAAGGTCCATTTTACCCTTAAAATGCTAAGCTGGAAGATGGAAATTTTTGGTTGTGTGCGATGGAGCATCCATTGCATGCTCTATTCCACCACACTGGAGCATGCGTCGCATTCTAGGACCATGCGATTTAGCATACGTCGCATGCTAATCGGATGATGATACTGTTTTAAAATTCAAAAATGCTCTAAACGAATTCCAGAAATTCCGAAACTCACCTGGAATGTACTATTACCTTGCTCCATCATAACGCAACTTGAAAATTGCAAAACGAAGGTTGAAAATATCATCAAATAAATCCCCAAAGTTCAAAGGTCTAAAATGAGACTAAGTGTTGAAAACTTAGCTAAAATTTTCTAAGTGTCGGAGCTTGTAAAGCCAAATGAGCTGAATTTTTTACTTAGGATTTTACGGGGTCTTACAATATCTTCCCCTTGGGAACATTCATCCTCGAATGAGGCTAACTGAGAGGGGAAATAATATACCGACAAGAACTAAACATGAATGACTGTAACATGATCTCATGATTGACGTGACTAACAAACTGAATACATATCATACTGAGCATGCATATCTGATGCATATGTAATTGATTCATAAATGCATGACTGAGGTTTCTGATAACTGAATTTCTCACAATGAGAATGCATATATGATGCATAATTATATACTAGACTGATACATGTATGCATGACTCAATATGCAATGGTACTTGATACCAAATTTGTGATGAAACATGAACATGAAACTGAATACCAAGTTGTATTGAATACTGAACGTGAAGCTGAATAAGCTTAAAGGGAATTGTTACCTTGAGCTTAATCTGTATTGGCAGAGAAGAGGTGGGGGTACTTGGTTTGCATGTCTGCTTCTGCTTCCCAAGTATCTCCCTCGACTTACTGATTTCACCAAAGAACTTTGACTAGAGGGACTTCTTTGTTCCTTAGTCTATGAGTCTGATAGTCTAAGATTTCGACTGGAATCTCTTCATAGGAGAGACTGCTCTAAACATCAATGCTCTGAATAGGGACTATGACCAATGGGTCACCTATGCACTTCTTGAGCAAAGAGACATGAAAGACCGGATGAACTGAGGCTAGATCTGAAGGCAATTCGAGCTCATAAGCTACCTTGCAAAGACGATTGAGAATCTTGAAGGGACCGATGTATCGGGGAATGAGCTTTTCCTTCTTGCCGAATATCTTCACTCCCTTCACGGAAGAGATCTTGAGATAGATATAATCACCGATCTCAAACTCGATATCCTTTCTATGCACATCTGCATAAAACTTCTGTCGGCTCTGAGCAACTCGAAGTCTTTCTTTGATCAACTGGACTTTCTCTAAGATATCAAACACTAAGTCAGGCCCTATGACTGAGGCCTCACTAACTTTGAACCAACCAATGGGAGATCTATATCTCCTACCATAGAGAGCTTCGAATGGAGCCATCTAAATACTTGAATGATAGCTATTGTTGTATGCAAACTCAATCAAAGGCAAGTGGTCATCCCAACTATCCTTGAAATCAATTGCACACGCCCTTAGCATATCTTCTAGAGTCTGAATCGTCCTTTCTGCTTGACCACCTGTCTGAGAATGAAAGGCTGTACTGGGATGAACTTGGGTACCAAGACCCTTTTGGAACGCTTTCCAGAAATAAGAGGTGAACTGGGTACCTCTGTCTAAGATGATAAGTAAGGGAACACCATGTAATCTGACCATCTCCCTGATGTAGAGTTTGGCATAATCTTCGGCTGAATCAGAGGTATGGACCGGAAGGAAATGAGTTGACTTGGTCATTCTGTCTACTATGACCCAAACTGAATCATGCTGATGATGAGTTTGAGGCAAACCCATCATAAAGTCCATGTTCACTTCTTCCTACTTCCAAGTAGGAGTGGTGAACTCCTGTATAGAACTATTAGGCTTCTGATGCTCTATCTTAACTGCTGACATGTAGAGCACTTAGCCACAAACTTTGTAATATCTCTCTTCATCCCACTCCACCAATAGATCTTCCGCAAGTCATGGTACATCTTAGTGGCCCCTGGATAAATAGAGTATCGTGCACCATGCGCTTCTACAAGAATACGCTGCCTCAAGTCATCTATACCTGGAACACACGGACGACCCTAACAACAAAGAACACTATCTCCCCCTTGTGAGAAAACCTCTACTTTTTGGTCTCTAACAGACTCTTTTAGCTTGAGAAGGCTAGGATCCCTGTCTTGATTTTCTTTTACCTCGGAAACTAGAGATGATTCTGAACTACTCTAAACACATACATCCCCCTCTGAAGAGTCCACTAAGCAAACGCCTAGTTTGGCAAGCTGATGGATTTTCTGAGATATCTTCTTCTTGATGTCCTCAACGTGAGAAACACTACCCATGGAGAGTCTACTGAGAGCGTCGGCCACAACGTTGGCCTTGCCCAAATAATAAAGGACACTCATGTCATAATCTTTCAAGAGCTCTAACCACGTTCTCTGGCGAAAATTGAGATCTTTTTAAGAAAAGACATATTGAAGAATCATGTGATCTGTGAAGACATCTACATGAACTCCATAGAAATAATGCCTCCAAATCTTCAAGGCAAATACTACGGCTGCTAACTCAAGGTCATGAGTAGGATAATTCTTCTCATAGGGATTTAACTGTCTGGAGGCGTAGGCTATGACCTTACCATGATGCATGAGGAAAAAACCTAAACCCACTCTAGATGCATCATAATACACCACGAAATCGTCTAAACCATCTGGAAGAGCCAGAACTGGAGCTGAAGTGAGTCAAGTCTTCAACTCCTGAAAACTCTTTTCGCAAGAATCTGACCACTAAAACTTGGCCTTCTTCTGAGTCAATCTTGACATAGGGGATGCAATAGAAGAAAATCCCTCAATAAATCATTTGTAATAGCCAGCCAAACCTAAGAAACTCCTGATATCTGATGGAGAGACAGGGTGAGGCCAATTTCTTACCGCTTTAGTCTTTTGAGAATCTACTCTAATGCCATCACTGGAAACAATATGGCTAAGGAATGGTACTGACCTTAACCAAAATTTGGACTTACTGAATTTGGCAAATAACTGATGATCTCTGAGAGTTTGAAGAATAATTCTAAGATGATCTGTATGGTCGTGCTCAGTGCGGGAATAGACCAGAATATCATCTATAAAGACTATGACGAACATGTCCAAGTACTACTTAAACACACGGTTTATCAAGTCCATAAAAGCGGCTGGGGCATTGGTAAGACCAAAGGACATGACTAGAAATTCAAAGTGACCATACCGAGTACGGAAAGCTATCTTCGGGATGTCATATTCTCTAACTCAGAGCTGATGGTAGCCTGATCTGAGGTCTATCTTAGAGAAATAACTGGAACCCTGAAGTTGGTCAAACAAGTTGTTAATTCTGGAAAGAGGATACTTGTTCTTGACCATGACTTTATTGAGCTGATGGTAGTCTATGCATATTCGGAGAGAACCGCCTTTCTTGCGCGCCCCATGGGGAAACGCTGGCTCCAATGAATCCATTATCTAAGAGATCCTTTAACTATTTTTTCAGTTCCTAGAGTTTTACTGGTGCTATTCTATATGGAGGAATAGAGATAGGCTGAGTATCTAGGATGAGGTCGATGCCGAAGTCTATTTCCCTTTTGGGAGCAAGGCCTGGAAGATCTTTGGGAAAGACATCTGAATATTCATTAACAACTGGGACTGATTCAAGACTGGGGGATTCGAAACCAGAATCCTTAACATGAATGAGATGGTAAGCACATCCCTTAGCTATCATTCTCCTTGCCCGAAGGTCAGAAACAAGCTAACCTCTGAAAGATGAAGTACCACCCTTCCACTCTAGGACAGGTTCATTTGAAATCTGAAACTGAACTATTCTATTTCTGCAGTCGACTATGGCATAGCAGGAATGAAGCCAATCCATGCCGAGAATAACATCAAAATCAGTCATCTCTAACTAGACTAAATTTTTTAACGTGACTTTCTGAAATATCATAATTGGGCAGTTCCTGTATACCCGCTGAGCTATGATGGTTTTATCCACTAGGGTAGATACTGAAAAGGGCTCTGCTAGAATTTTGGGACTAACTCCAAAATCACCTGCTATATAAGGAGTAACAAAAGACAAGGATGCACCTGGATCTATCAAAGCATAAACATGAACATGAGAGATCTGTAACATACCAGTAACGACATCAGGAGAATTTTCCTAATCCTGTCAGATTTGAAGAGCATAAAGATGATTTGGGCATTGCCCACTAGTAGCACTGGAAGTGGCACCCTGCTGGTTCGGGCGATTGGACTGAGCTGTGGAACGGTTCTGCTGACCCTGATAACCCAACTGGGGATAATCTAGCTCTGTGGTCTGTTTTGCCAGAACCAAAACAAACATCAGTACCAGCTCTGTAAGCACCCTTGTGGTTCTTACCACAAGTCTGACATAGGGGATTCGTTTGGGCATTGCTAACACTGCCCTGAGACTTAGAGCCTGGTGCTCTATATTTGTTACCCTCTCTGAACTTAGGAACTGGAGCACTCGCTATAGAAGGAGCTAAAACTGATGACTTAGGATGAAACTAGGAAAGGTTTCCTCCTTCTGATTTAGGCTGTCTAAAATTGAAGCTACCAGTCCTAGCTTTCTTATTCTGTTTTTCCTTCTACTTAATTTTCTGCTCCTCTATCTGAGTGTGATTCATAAGTCTAGATAAGGCCATGTCACTATTTAGCATGGTGGATCTGCACTCATTAACCACACTGTCGTTCACCCCTGAAGCAAACTTACTCATCTTGGATCTACTGTATACAACCACATGAGGGCATATCTGGCTAACTGAGTAAACTTTAGAGAATACTCTTTCACCATCATATTTCCCTGCCTGAGGTTGATAAACTTCAGAACCTTCGCCTCCTTCAGCTCTTGGGGAAAGAATCTATCTAAGAATGTCGTGACAAAATCTTTCCACTCTATAGGTCTTGCATTATCTGCCCTTTTAGACTTCCATTATTTGTACCAAGTATGAGACATATCTTGCAGCTAGTATGTGGCTAACTCATCATTTTCAACAGCAGTACCCCCATAATATCTGTCACCTTCTAGACCTGATCAATAAATTCCTGAGGGTCTTCATCTACTTTGGACCCAAGGAACGTTGGAGGATTCATTTAGGTGAAGTCCCAAATCCTAGCTGCGGATGAGTTGGCCACTGGGTTGGCTGGAATAATTATTGGCCGCTCATTATGGGAAGCTACCGACTGAACAAGAGTGGTAAATGTAGTTTTGAATTCCATATGAGAAACATTATCGGCCAAAGGTTCTTCGGGCTGAGGAGCTGACTGATTTCTTCTCTTAGGAGGCATATTCTGAAATAAAGAGAAGAAGCATATTAGACTAAGAAATTGACTTGTGATTATTCTCACTAGCATGACATAAATACTGAAAGAAGGGAAACTGTTTCTTAAAATATCTCATAGCCTCTTGCACATAAATGTGGTGCGCAACACACCTATGTACAAGATTCTACTAGATGCGGGTTTTAGATTTTCTAGGACTCTATTGAACCTGGCTCTGATACCAAGTTTATAATGCCCTAATTATCTGAATCGAAATGCTACACGATGCTCATGACCCCGAGGGATGACGAACAAACCCATGACTAATATCTATACCTGAATACTGCATAAGATAACAGGAAAATATGGAAACATGCACTAAGAGGCTATAAGGTTCAATACTGAACATAACTGAATAATAATAACGTCTGAATAAAGTGGTATCCCAATACCAAAATAAAACTGAAATACTGAAGTGTGTAATATAATAATATTGTAGTCGTCTAAAAGTCTCTAACTGTCTGTATAATCTGAAATAGGAGTTGATGGGACATGTCCCCAACTAACTCCAACTAACAACTAATCAAAAATATTGTAGATATAATCATATCTCCGAAAGATGAGGACTCACTGCTAAACTTGGAATACTGGATGCTACTACTGCTGCTGGTCTGGAAGACGTGTCTTTGAATCTATGGTGTAACATAAAAGAAAGCACCATAGTGCAAATGCGTTAGTACGTGGGAATGTACTGAGTATGCAAGTGAGGTAGGCTGAATACATGGGGTTTATATGCATGAATGATAATAACTGACTGACTAATATGAATGTGAGAGTACATGCATGAAAACATAGTAACTGAGATCATGAGAACATGATAACTAAATCTATATACTGATGACATGACATTTATTGATATCTAACATGACTGATACTAGAGTTCTGACAACTGATATAACTGATAACATGAGTGACTGTGTCTGAAAGTCTTGAATCTAATGAAAATATTTGAGTTACATACTGTAACTGAGTTGACTGTATCTGACAGTCCTGAATAATCTGAAATCTAAAGAACTATCTGAGTCCTATTACTGAGACTGATACTAAAACTGTGAGAAGTAGTTATCTAACCGACATGCCCCATATATTCTATTATAGCTGAGATGGGGTCCAATTTTTGCCCTGACTGGAAGGGTGTCAATATCGTGCCACTAGTAAAGACAAGCTGTGGGTAACCCTCATCTGACAGTGACCCCAAAGAGAATGGTGGGGCCCTCATATGACAATGGTAATCCACCTCATCAACCCTCATTTAATAGTGTTGATATCTCAACCTATGCTGGCTACATAGTTCTGGAACACAAGGATGACTGTTAAGAATCACACCCTCATCTGACAGTGTGTGTTCCCATCCTTGGGTTCACTCGGTGCTAATTTCTACTCCCATCTGAAGAGACTGAACATGATTAACTGACTATACATGGATTGAGTTTACTGAATTCCATTGACTGACGGAATACTATTGATATTTGATAACTGACTGAGTTCATGAGATTACTAATCTTACTGAGTACTGAGTTCATGAGATTACTGATTTTACTGAGTACTGAGTTCATGAGATTTCCTGAGTCACATGACTGACTAAATTTTATGGAACATGGCTTGACTGTAAGAATCGTGAAAACATGACATGGCTCTAGGCACACAACTATATTTTTTGGGTACGAGTACCCCCACGACTTGATGGAAAGAAACAGACACAACGTGACCTTCTTGAATACATGACCATCAATAATAATCCATAGTACTTCTTGATCATAAGACTAGAGTTCATAATTCAGAATGCCATATATGGGGGATTTCATGCTTCACATGGTTATCATAGTTTTGTTCATGAATAAGAACACAAACATTCATAGCATAATCCCATACTTTAACCTCATGAGCATTACATCAACATATGCAAGGCACAACAATAACATGGGAACCATTTAAGCATGAGAGAGTAGTTTGCATTTATCATGTAGGTCATAATTTAGCTATTATGCATAGTTCCTAGACTCCTAGGACTTTTGTCAAACACCTTGCATGCACAAGCTAGGGCATAGGTGTGGCTATCAACTAATGAATCAAAACACCTCAATTCAATCCACTTTCACAAGTGTCAATTCATATAATATCATGGTATCATGAACATCACACAAAAATTCTAACTTGGAAGTTGTATAACAATAATCACCCCAATATAATCAACCCATAACAATTTAGCATGATTCATAATTTAAAAGAGGGTTTTTGAGCTTTATGGATGAAAGGGATCCATAAATCAACACTACGCATACCTTATTTCATAAATTTATGAAGGTTGATGGAGAGACTTTGTAAAATCTTCTACGAAAACCCTTGCTTATGTTCTTGAGAGAAATTGTGTAAAGAGGCTATATTTTGGTGTAAATGGGGCAAAATCCCGTGTTAAGAGTATATATAGTATGGGGAAAAAGGTCCATTTTACCCTTAAAATGCTGAGCTGGAAATTTTTGACAGCGTACAATGGAGCATGCGTCGCATGCTCTATTCCACTGCACTGGAGCATGCGTCGCATGTTATATCACATGCTAGGACCATGCGATTAAGCATGCGTCGCATGCTAATCGCATGATCCTACTGTTTCAAAATTTAAAAATGCTCTAAACGGATTTCAAAAATTCTGAAACTCACTCGAAATGTACTATTACCTTGCCCCATCATAATGCAACTTGAAAATTGCAAAACGGAGGTCGGAAAGGTCGTTAAATAAATCTCTAAAGTTTGGAGGTCTAAAATGAGACTTAGTGTTGAAAAATTGGCTAAAATTTTCTAAGTGTTGGAGCTTGTAAAGCCAAATAAGCTAAATTTTTGACTTAGGATTTTACGGGGTCTTACAAATAGGTGACACATCTGCTGAAAATTATCAAATAGATATATACATGTATTGCAACAGTTGACTAACCTGTTGCACAGATACTTTATCTGGTGCAACATATGTCTCGTCTATTTTAGCAAATCAAACAACTCTTAATACCGCTTTTATTTGTACCAACAGACAACCTATCTGCTGCAACAGACGATTCATATGTTGCAATGGATGGTTCATCCATTGGAAATTATCATACAGGATCTTTCTCATGTTGAAATTTGTCCCAACATTTGATTCATTATTACAACAAAAATATAATCTGTTTGGGGCAATTTAAAATGGGAGAAAGACCTATTTGATTTGCTAGAAGAGATGAGTTATCCTTTTCTTTTTTGTTGTATCTTCGTGATTAGCATTGACCAATTCTAGATTTCCAGGTGGATGTAGAAAAAGCTACTTCTGAACAACATTGACAATATGCTACTTTTTTTAATGGAAATACGGAGAACAGAAAGTGCAAAAATCGTACGTAAGAGACAATAAAGATCCGTGACGAGCAAAGTCGAATTCCATAGCACCGAATGAAGAACAACTTGTTCATACTGAGTAAATCTTTATAGCTTGAGCCTGTCAAAGTAATCCTTGGCAGTATACTTAAATTGTTGTTGATGTATTTGTTGAGATCTGTATCCATAACAATTTTTTTATATTTCATTTATTCGTTGACTTATTTTAGCTAATTTAAGAAGGCTTCGATTTATTTTATTTTGTCTACGAATTTTATTTATTCCTTAGATTTGAACTTATTAATTGAAAAGGAATACTAGATTTAAATATTGTAACAGATAATGTATCTGTTGCGACAGACGACACATTTATTGAAAAAATCGAACAGATTTAGACATATGTTGCAATAGGTAGGTGATCTGTTGGAATTTATCAAACAAATCTTCCCACTGTTGTAACAGATGAACTTAGATAAAAACATCGAGATAATGCAACAGATGACCAACCTATTGTAACAGATAAACTATATGTTAGAACAAGTAGAATAACTGTTACAATGGATGGAGAATCTATTGTATTATAAAAATTCAACTTTCGTTGGACATAAAAAATTACCACTACGTGTAAAAAGGTTAAAATGAATTGAATTAAAATAAAAAAGGCAGAACCCATCGATGGTGTTCAATTCAAACACCTAAAATAAAATAGGCATCAAGTATACAGTGTTCATTTTAAACACGTAAAATAAAATAGGCATTAAATGTATCAGTCTGGCACATTTTGCTGACTTGCCGTCACTTGGCCCCCAACGTTCATTTCCCCCTCATTGTCTTAACTATTCATCTTTCTCCTAACATTTAACCCTAAATTCCCAAATATTCTTCATCGTCATCTTCTTTTATCCATCCAAATTCTTCAAATTATTTCTTTTATTTTTTCCAACTGAGCTTGAAAATATCGAGCGCATCTTCCACTGTTTTTTGTGATAAAGATTTTCGATATTGTAAGTGCGGTCATAAAGCTCTTTCAAAGATTTCTTGGACTCAACAAAATTCGGGTCGTAGGTTTTTTACTTGTAAGATTTCAAATGTAATATTTTTTTTATTTAATTAGTTGATTAATTATTGACTTGTAATTGCTTTGTATTTGCGTTCTCTCTTTTTTTTTTTTTTTATAGAAATTGGGTGGATGCGATTACTTTGATTGATATGAAGAAAGACACCCTTCACAAACAAATCGTGTAATCTGGGGTTTGTTGAAAAAAGTCAAGGCTTCTGAAGTGAAACAAAATCGAGCAAGAAGATACTACATTGTTGTCGTTATTGCTACTGGTTTGGTGTTGTTGGGCACGTGGATATTCAAGCCTAATTACTAAAATTTTTATGGTGGTGTGTGTATTTACTACTGGTTTGATGTTGTCGAGCACATGGATATTCAAGCGTAACTGTTGTAAAATATCAAAAAGACATATGTTGTAAAATTTAGGTCATTTATTGGAAATTATCAAATAGGTCTTCTCACTGTTGCAACAGATTAGACTTAGATAATTAGATTATTCATAGAAATAACATCGGCGTACTGCAACAGATGACCAACCTATTGCAACAGATAAACTATCTGCCAGAATGGATTAAATATATTTTACAACAGGTTGACAATCTAATCTATTGCATTATAAAAACTCAACTTTCATCAGAAAAAAATTATTGCCACTACATGTACATGTAATAAAGTGAAGGGTGACTTGAAATTAAAAATTTCTATTTCACAGGATCTTCTATTTACACAGGCTTCAAGCATCCAGTTAGTACCTCATAAGCCCAGACCTCTTGCAGGTTTGCCACAGCGTTGTCGCACAAAAAAGTCATTGGCTCGGTCATTTCTATGCCAGTCAGCAAACATTCGATATGTGCAAGAGCGTGCGAGCCGCTCACTTTAGTGGCATCATCTTTTGGAAGGATTATTGCCTTGTTTCAACTTTAAAAATCCCATGATTTCTTCATCAACACTTCCTTCGACAAATGATTCATCAGTTTACTCTCCCTCAACAAGATGGGCAACAACACCATCAGTGGATCTACGAGGAGAAAAAGATCAAAATCATTGATGAGAGGTACGTTAGAGTCATAAACATTGATCTTTCCCTCCTCGAGTAGTATCTCAACAGTTCGATAATGCATGTCGTTCACACTAATGACTGCAAGAATTCTTTATACCTCAGTCCAGCTCTTGCTGTGTGGATTTGGCCTGTCCCCTCTAACATATTTATCATTTTTTCTTTATCCAATACCAACGTAGGAACTAGGAAATCAAGTCCCACGCCAAGGGATAATGCCTCTCCATTAAGTTGATCGTACCTATCCTTGAGCTTCTTGCAGAAGTCGAGGTCCATTATCCTATCG
This sequence comes from Capsicum annuum, assembly GCF_002878395.1. Taxonomy (NCBI): domain Eukaryota; kingdom Viridiplantae; phylum Streptophyta; class Magnoliopsida; order Solanales; family Solanaceae; genus Capsicum; species Capsicum annuum. The sequence continues at coordinate 214,522,703 of NC_061120.1, read as the reverse complement.
GTAGTGTAATAAGCTTCCAGGTACGTTAATTACCTTTTCCTTATAAGGCAGAGAATTATGTCAACATGTTGTGAGATAAGAAGTCAATTTTTAAATAGTTTAGTAATAGTAAAGATGCAACAGATGGTTCATCTATTACATAGGGTCCATCCAACGCAACTTATGCAACAGATGGATAATAAGTTGCAACAGAACCACTACCAGTTGCACCAGTATACCCAGTTGTTACAACAGATGTGAAATCTATTACGCAACTTCTTATTCATGGGGTAGATTAGAAGGGCTAGGTTAGGAAAAGTAAACTTGCCTTGTCCTCTTACGGCATACGCATATCAGTTATAATCTGAAAGTCTTGGGGGGAAAAGGGAAGCCTGGGGTAATCTGGTGCGCCTGGTTTGGCATTCTTGGCCTGTTGCAGATCCCTTTTCTCTTCGACGCCAAGTTCCACATATATATCCACCTTCTTGACTCGCCCCTGAACTTCAACAACTTTTGAAGAGGGAGGAATTGCAAGTTCTTTTGATTTTCGATCGGAGAGTACGTCTCTAATTGCTCTTTTCTTTCTCCTAACCAACACTGTAGAAGTTTGCGGCTCCCTCACCTTCTTGGATGGTATGACACACCTCTTGGATTTGAATTCCTCAATAGCTTTAGAGATAGACTCTACTTTTTCAAAAAGTTTATCCTGTCTGTCCTTGTACTCTTCGCATTCGCAATAAGAAAATGAGGGTAAAGAGGGATGAGAGGGACCTGTGTAAGGGCAAAAAGGGGTGTTTCAAACATATTTATTCTTTCTTGAGCATCAAAATTCTCATCATCTCGAGTGGTAGTAGCATCAGCATACCTGCTACCAATACCAACAACTCCACCAGAAGAAGCACCTGGATCTGCCTTAGTAAAAGGTTGGTCATGAAGAGCCTCAACATTAGGCTGACCTTGCCTAACTGCTCTTCTTATGACTGTTGCTCTAGCCAATTCCTTCTTTATTAACTCCACCATTGGATCTGCTATAGCATCAACATGGTCTAGAGTAATATAAGAAGTCATCATCGACTCCTCTTCAGTAGGCACGATCCATGGATGGATAACCTATAAAAAAAAGAAAAAAAAGACAGATGCATTTAAATCATATAATATAATAATTTTCACAGTTGGGCTACATTTTAAAAAAAATACCCATCTGCTGCATAGTTTGAAGTATATGGTTAAAATCTATTTGAGTCTGGTTCAGAGAAACAGAGCAACACATGGATAATCTGATGCAAAATATCAATCATCTGTTGCAACAGTTGCATAAGATGGGTAATCTGTTATGCAACAGATGATCTGTACGTCATAACAGATGAACAATATGTTATCAAATTACATATCTGTTGCATAATTTGCAGTAGATGGTTAATATTGTAGAAGTCGGGTTCAAAGAGCCAAAGCAACAGATGGGTAATCTGATGCAAGATATACCCTATCGCAACAGATGTCCCATCTGGTGCAACAAATATAACATCTGTTGTACCAGATATAATATTTTTTCAATATTTTTCTTATCTTTGAGTAGAATTATTTTACTTGAAGAAGATGTACTGCATCATTCGGAGGGTTAAAGAGATCAGCCTCCTTAATATTGGTGTTTCTCTTTGCAGCCAACCACCTAAATATCCTTGGATGAGAAACCTCATTCGGGTTATCCATTAACTGCTTTCGAAGGAAAGAAATGACTTCAAATGCCCAAGCCTAAAAAATGTAAACAGAAAGCAAGCAAAAAAAAAGTGGTAATAACTATATTCAATATAAATTAATGTATGAATAAAATTAGTGATTAATTTTACCATGAAAGCGTAAGGAAAGCCGTATAATGTGGTCGTCCCTGAAGATAGCTTTGTCAGTAAATATTGGACAGTCAAGTAAAAGCTATCATATCCCCAGGGATAATTATTGAATTTATCAAAATCCTCAGCACGTGCTAACCAATCATATTTTATGACCTTGTTGACGTCTCTTGCTAATATAACCGAATGGGGAAACCAAACTAAGCAAAATTGCTCCCTGTACTGCTCTGGTATGGTTTTATCCTCGAGATCTGTCAATAAATCTGATGCTTTGTAGCCACGTCGAGCTATGTCAAACAACCCATCTATTTTTTTCTTGCATTTTCTTGCCTTGGATCTTTCGCGAGGTGGTGGTCCTCCTGGATGATGGCATCTTAAGCCCGTCACTATGACAAACTCTTGCAAACTAAAACAAACAGGCATGCCACAATAGTTGATCTAGATTTCATTCATCTTCTTTTTGCCCTCTCCTCCGGATCTTTATCATCCCTCGCGTACTTAATCTTGCACTTGAGAAGATCATATACCATCGTTATAGGGAAACAAATACGGGCAGAGGGGTCCTCAGGTAGCTCAAGAAAGCGTCCAAGCAACTCTTCTTAAAAAGTCCGCCTATGTTTTCATTTTTCATAATTTTCATAAATTGTTCAAAATTTTTCCCCATCTGACATTTAAGTACAATTTGACCAGTAAGTTGTTTTCCGTCTGGGTCATTTATCGGTGATCCATTATCATCATGTTGATGATCATCCTTTTTCTCTTTCTCACTCTCTAATTTCTTCTATTTCTCACTTTAATTTTTTTCATCTCCATCTACAGACCCTTGTCCACCTCCCTCAATGTTGTTTTCACATCTCTCCTCAGCTTCACTTTTCCCTGACTGAGATTTTTCAGGAAGCTCCTCCGAATCACTTTGTACTATAGCCTTTTTTGAGTGGTCAGACGTTGATCCACTTTTACTTTATTTTCTTTTGGGAGACATGTTTTACCTACATACAATGAAAAACAAAAATTACATTACAATTGATGTATGCATAGATTTTAAAAAATACATTACAAACACCACAAATATAGACACACCAACAGCCACCACCACAAACACCACCAACCAATGGCAATAAATAAACAAACACCATGAATACCGACACCACCGACAGCCACCAGAAACACCACTAACCAATGCCACCACCAGTGCCACCACAACGGCTACAAACACCACCACCACCACCACCACAAACACCACAAACACCATCCAACAATACCACGACAGTCAACGGAACACTGCGATGGAAACTAGGGATTTCTCTAGTTCTTTCTATGATTTTACCATCAAAATTCAAAATTATAAACCCATTCTCAAAGATAATACAACTAAAACTTTTATTTTTCATCATTAACTTAAAAGCTCTTTTTTTTAGAAAAAAATAACAAATATAGAGCTCTTCTCGAACTCTGTTGCCTACGAAGACAAAGAAAACGACTGATACAAGCAAGAATGAAGTAAAAAATAACACCTATAAGGTCGGAAATGAGAAGAAAAACAATTTTTTGTGGAGGGTTGAGCAAATTTGTTGAGTAGTTGTTGTCTGTATTGTATTGTTGAGTGAGAATGAGAGAGAAAGAGTGAGACCTCAAGATTTGAAATGATAAAATGTTTTGTATGGGTTGATTTGTATTTTGGAAAAGAATGACAAGTAGTTTTGAAAATGTTAATTTGGTCAGAATTGATCTTAATTATTTTTAAAATTGTAAAATATATGCGTAATTTTTAACCCTTTCATCATGCAATTGACAAAAGGATAATTCAATTGAAATTGTATAAAAATAATTGAAGTTGTAGTTGATCGGGTACTCTAGTTGACCCTATGAAAACTCACCTCTGGTCCTAGATTAATCAATTTAGGTACTATTAGTCGAACATATGAACTCAATTGAAATTGTAAAAAATAAATGTTCAATATGTTGCGTCAGATTTCTTATCTATTATAAATTATCAATCAGATTAGGTAACAGCAGATTATGAATCTGTTGTAAATTATCAAACAGATTAAGTCATCTGTTGCGACAGATTACCCATCTGTTGTAAATTATCAAATGGATTGTCATATATCGCAATAGATTATCCATATGTTGTAAATTATCAATTAAGCACTGCCATCTGTTGTGGATGACCCTATGAGAACTCACCCCTAGTCCTAGATTAATCGATAGTTTACCCTATGAGAACTCACCCCTAGTCCTAGATTAATCGATAGTTTACCCTATGAGAACTCACCCCTAGTCCCAGATTATTCAATCAACGTATTAGTACCCTAGTTCTAGATTACTCAATTAAGGTATTAGACTAACATATGAGGTAGTAAGAATCGGTTCAGCTTAGAGTTATCGATTGATGACTCTGATTGGGAGGAACGTAGTACCGTTTCATTATGCAATTGCTAAAAGACTCAATTGAAGTTGTAGTTGAACCTATGAGAACTCATATTCAATTAAGGTATTAGTCTAACATATGAACTCAATTGAATTATATATAAGCAAATGTTCAACCTGTTGCAACAAATGTATTTTCTGTTTGATCAAATCAAACAGATTATGTAATTTGTTGCAACATATTACGCATTTGTTGTAAACTATCAAATAGATTACGTCATTTGTTGCGATAGATCACGAATCTGCTATAAACTATCAAACATAATAAGTCATCTTTTGTGACAGATTACCCATCTGTTGTAAATTATCAAATGGATTAAGGCATATGTTGTAATAGATTACCTATCTGTTGTAAATTATCAAATAGGCGTTGTCATCTATTGTAGTCGACATCATGAGAACTCACCCCTAGTCCTAGATTAATCAATTAAGGTATTAGTTGAATAGATGAGGTAGTAAGAATCGGTTCAGCTCAGATTGATCGATCAACGACTCTTGTCGGGAGGAATGCAGTACCGTCTCATTATGCAATTGCCAAAAGACTCAATTGAAGTTGTAGTTGACCCTATGAGAACTCACCCCTAGTCGCAGACTATTCAATTAAGGTATTAGTTGAACATATGAGGTAGTAAGAATCAGTTTGGCTCAGAGTGATCGATTGATGACTCTTATCGGGAGAAACGCAGTACCGTCTCATCATGTAATTGCCAAAAGACTCAATTGAAGTTGTAGTTGACCCTTTGGGCTCATTAATTCATCCCTAGTTCCACCTAGATCGATGTAGGTACTATTATTAATCTTAACATTAAGTTAATGAGAATTCATTTCAACTCAGAGTGATCGATCGACGACTCGGGTTGGGATGAACGCAATACTAACACCATGCAAGTACAACGACTCAATTGGATTTGTAGTTGACCTTGTGAGCTTATTCATTCATTCCTCGTTCCACCTAGATTGATGTAGGTACTATTATTAATCTTATTATTAAGTTAATGAGGATCTCATTCTTTCATCCCTAGTTCCACCTAAATCAATTGCAATGAAATCTGTTGCAACAAATGACTGAGCTGTTAGAGAATTCAAATAAATAACAATATCTGTTGCAACAGATGACATATCTGATTTAATTATCAAATAGACATTTGCATCTGTTATGACGGATGACTGAGCTGTTGAAAATTTTCAAACAGATATTGATATTTGTTGTAACAGATGACATTTCTGATTTAGTTATCAAATGGACATTTCCATCTGTTGTCAAAGATGACTGAGCTATTGGGATTTTTCAAATAGATATTTATATCTGTTGCAACAGACGACAAATCTGTTTGAAAATCTTTTTTTTTTTTAATTTTAAAGCATGCTTTTGTTCGAGTAGATAAAATAGTAGTACTACTAAAGGCGGTAAAAAATGTTTCTTGGATAACTCAAAAATCTCATTGAGTAGTCTTGTCTTGTCTTTTCAATGTAACCCGTTTTCTTCCTCATGCCCCTCAAATTATTAGTGAATATTAATTAATGAACCCTATTGACATGGCACACCCATTAAGAAAATATTAATTAGGGGTTTATTTTATTACCAAGTACCAAATTAGCCTTATTAGTTATGCTTTGAAAATATAAATTTGAATAAAAACTCTTTGTTTAGTCATTTAATATTAAGGGTAGTACATCTAGAAATTAGAATTATCTCCTCTCTCCTTCAGCCCTAAATTTATTTTATTCGTCTCTCATCTTTTTTCTTTCTATCCTCTTTGGGGTTAGCACTACCTTTTTTTCTCTCCTCTTTCTCATAAATTTTCATTCGGATCTAAACCGATCCATATTCATATCTTAGATTCCTCGACTGAAATTGTTGTTTTGACCCCCTTTTGACATTAAGGTAAGATTCACTATTGCTCTTTCATTCTCGTCTTCTTCTTGCAAGTTATTTAGATTTTTTTTATTTAATTACCATTTTCTCATATCATATTTATTTAAAAAATTTGAAGGAACTTTTAATTTTTGAATAAACAAACCGGGAATTTTTAGTACAAGATGCGAAAAAAATTATCTGTAGGGAGAAGTTTAAAAGCCTTGTCGGCAGAATCATTTTTTTTATGTATTTTGTTTGTTTCTTTGTTGTTGATGCTGTTATTGATGTTGTTGGTGGGGTTGACGTTGTTGGAACTTGTGGTGTGGTGTTGTTGACAGTTGCGGATCCAGATTGTTTAGACGGCGGGTGCTTCTTATCTTAAAAATAGTGGAGTTCGAACAATCAACACAAGGAATATGGCTGATCCAGATTCATACAAGAATATTCATATCGAGTCCTTGTAGGAACTTCAAAGGCAGTTTGATGAACTCCAGAGGGATTTGGCCGACTTCGGAGTAAGGCTAAGGAAGACCCAGCTGCTGCCGGATAAAAATTGTTAAGTTGACAATAATAATAGTAATAATAATAGTAATAATAATAACAGTAGTAGTAATAATAATTAGGTTATGTTTTTTCTTTCTTTTAGCGTATGTATTTTCCTTTTTAATATCCGATCTACCTATAAGGGATTCAAAAAAATCCATGTAATATATGTTTGGTTTGGTTTGGTCAACTTTGAATTTTTAATTCTTATTCAATATTTAATTATCATTCTATTTATTTCCTATTCTCAACATGTCGACGGTTGGAGGTAGGGATTGAGCACTTGCGACAACAGATGGTGGTGAAAAAGTCATGATGGTTCGTTAATAAATAATAAGGAACTAAATGATATTATAATCGTAAAAGAAAGAAGAAAGATTATTTAATTTAAAAAAAGTCACAACATTGGATTAATTTAATTAAGATATATGATGATATAATTGTTAAGAAAAAAGTGAATGCATAGTCATGACCGTGACTTTTGTCTAAACACATTCAACAAACAAAAACAAAAAACGTTGTTGATGCATCAAATTCCTCATCTTTTGCGACTGATGAATCAGTTAAAAGAAATAAAAAAAGCTCCTTAAACAGATGGTCGATTTATAGCAACTGATGGTATATTTGTTGAAACAGAAGGGTTATCTGATGCAATAGATATACAATCTATTGCCATAACTCAATTGATAAAAATGGTTATTAAAGAAACGGTTATTGAAAACCAGGTGTATTTGATTTTTAAATTGACAAAAAGGTTATTTAAATTTAATAAGCTAAAAAGTCATGACTTGTCACAATAATAAAAAACTCACCAACTTGATTTAATTAAGTCATTTCTTTTTACGGAAAAGAATAAGGAAATAAATGATAAACACAATTTAAGGAAAAAAATGGTTTCCGGAAAGAACTAATTATTTTAATAATAATAAAGCTGAAAAGTCACAATTTATCACAATATTACTTAATTTGATTAAATCATAACTTTTTACAGTAATCAAGAATGTCATTAATAAATGGAGGTGAACAGTTGTGCCTTTAAATCTGCTTTATTAATTTATATAATTGAAAAGCCAGAAAATTTGGATGTCATAAAAATAATTTCTTTTTTTTTAAATATATATTATATGTTGCATCAGATATATTATCTGATGCAACAGATATATAATTTGTTGTCCAACTCAGTGTAAAAAATGATTCTTGAAAAGAACTAATTATTTTAATAATAATAAAGTTGAAAAGTCATGACTTATCACAATAATGCTTAATTTAATTAAGTCATAATTTTTTATAGTAATCAAGAATGTCATTAATAAATGAAGGTGCTTTATTAATTTATATAATTAAAAAGTCAGAAAATTTGGATGTCATGAAGCTATTTTATATATAAATATATATATTACATGTTGCATCAGATATATTATCTGATACAATAGATATATAAGCTATTGTCCAACTCAGTGTAAAAAAATAGTTTTTGGAAAGAACTAATTATTTTAGTAATAATAATAAAGCTGAAAAGTCATAACTTATCACAATATTTCTTAATTTAATTAAGTCATAACTTTTTACAGTAATCAAGAATGTCATTAATAAATGGAGGTGAACAGTTCTGCCTTTAAATCTGCTTTATTAATTAATATAATTAAAAATTCAGAAAATTTGGACGTCATGAAGATAATTTATTTTTTTAAAAAAATATATTATATAATCTGATGAATCAGATATATAATCTGTTGTCCAACTCAGTGTAAAAAAATGATTTCTAGAAAGAACTAATAATTTTAATAATAATAAAGCTGAAAAGTCATGACTTATCACAATATTGCTTAATTTAATTAAGTCATGACTTTTACAGTGATCAAGAATGTCATTAATAAATGTAGGTGAACAATTGTGTCTTTAAATCTGCTTTATTAATTAATATAATTAAAAAGTTAGAAAATTTGGATGTCATGAAGATAATTTATTTTTTAAAAAAATATATTATATTATCTGATGCAACAGATATATAATCTGTTGTCCAACTCAGTATAAAAAAAATGGTTCCTGGAAAGAACTAATTATTTTAATAATAATAAAGCTAAAAAAAGTCATGACTTATCACAATATTGCTTAATTTAATTAAGTCATAACTTTTTACAGTAATCAAGAATGTCACTAATAAATGAGGTGAATATTTGTGCCTTTAAATCTGCTTTATTAATTTATATAATTAAAAAGTCAGAAAATTTGGATGTCATGAAGATAATTTATTTTTTTAAAAAAATATATTATATTATCTGATGCAGCAGATATATAATTTGTTGTCCAAATCAGTGTAAAAAAAAGGTTCCTAGAAAGAACTAATTATTTTAATAATAATAAAGCTAAAAAGTCATGACTTATCACAATATTGCTCAATTTAATTAAGTCATAACTTTTTATAGTAATCAAGAATGTCATTAATAAATGGAGGTGAACAATTGTACCTTTAAATCTGCTTTATTAATTTGTATAATTAAAAAGTCAGAAAATTTGGATGTCATGAACATAATTTTTTTTTTAAAATATATATATTATATGTTGCAACAGATATATTATCTGATACAACATGTTATCTATTTATTGAACGGATGATATATCTGTTATACTAGATGATTTATCTGATGCAACAGATATATGATCTGTTGTCCAACTTAGTGTAAAAAAAATAGTTCCTGGAAAGAACTAATTATTTTAATAATAATAAAGCTGAAAAAAATCATGACTTATCACAATATAGCTTAATTTAATTAAGTCATAACTTTTTACAGTAATCAAGATTGTCATTAATAAATGGAGGTGAACAGTTGTGCTTTTAAATCTGCTTTTATATACTTAAAAAGTCAGAGAATTTGGATGTCATGAAGATAATTTATTTTTTTAAAAAAATATATTATATTATCTGAGGCAACAATTATGTAATCTGTTGTCCAACTAAGTGTAAAAAAAAAACAGTTCCTAGAAAGAACTAATTATTTTAATAATAATAAAGCTGAAAAGTCATGACTTATCACAATATTGCTTAATTTAATTAAGTCATAACTTTTTACAGTAATCAAGAACGTCATTAATAAATGGAGGTGAACAGTTGTACCTTTAAATCTGCTTTATTAATTAATATAATTAAAAAGTCAGAAAATTTGGATGTCATGAAGATAATTTATTTTTTTAAAAAAATATATATATTATATGTTGCATCAGATATATTATCTGATGCAACAGGTTATCTATTTGTTGCAACGAATTATATATCTGTTATCACAGATGAGTTATCTGATGCAACAGCTATATAATCTGTTGTCCAACTCTGTGTAAAAACGGTTCCTGAAAAGAACTAATTATTAATAATAATGAAGCTGAAAAGTCATGACTTATCACAATATTGCTTAATTTAATTAAGTCATAACTTTTTACAATAATCAAGAATGTCATTAATAAATGGAGGTGAACAGTTGTGATTTTTTGCCTAACTCATTCAAGTTCAATTCTCTATAAATAGGTCCCTCCTTTTTCAGTCGTTCGTTCTACTACACACTACTTATTCCTTGCTCTTGTTACCCTACCCCTTCAACTACTTTCTCTTCAAGGACTTGATAGCTTTTTCCTGTCTTTGGTAAGTTTTTTTCTTGATTTTTGTGTAAATATTCGTTGTATATTACATTACATTCGAACTCTTTCTTTTCTTTACTTTTGTTTTTATGTGTGTTTTGTAAACTTATGAGTTTTCTAGATATGGCTGATCCTGTGTGAAATGTCGCTATTTTACGAGACGTTATGCGAGAACTGCAGAAGGAGGTTCATGACCAGCATTGGGAGTTGGCTGCCGTCAGAGTAAGGATGTTGGGGGAGATCCGCAGGTTGAGGAGCGTTGTTGTTGCCGGTTGAGGATTGGTCGGCTGACCATACAAATAATAATGATGATAATAATAATTAAGCTTTTTTTTTTCTTTTATCGATGTATTTTTTTGTTTGTTTTATAAAAATTTGTTTGATGCACTTGACTTTTTATTTCTTATTTAATTTTCGTGCAGTCTATTTCTATTTCTTAACGAATGACATGTCTATAATTAAGGAATAATTTGAATAATTTGTGACAGGAGCTATATTTTATTGTTCGAAATAGATTAGTAATCTGATGAAACAGATTACTAATCTGGTGCAACAGAATACCCATCTATTCGATTCATATTACGGAAACCTAGAACCATAAACATAAATCTAACATGAGTCTACTGTTACAACAGAACATTTATCTGGTTTCGCAGATAATGGATCTGTTTAAACAGATTGCTCTTATATTGTATTCATGTTCGCGTACTAGCTATTGTTGAAAAAATAACACACTAGCAGTTACCCAGATGACAAATTCAACTAAAAAGCATAATCTGACTTACCAAAGTCTCCTCTCAAGTAAATTCCAAGGTTGAAACTGATTTACGAAATAAAATTTGACATAAGAATTTGGTCAAGGAGCAGCAGTTGGGGTAACAACAACAACAACAATGGTCAACAAGAAGAATATGAAGATGATAATGAAGTATAAGTTGATGATAATGAATCATAAGATGATGAATAAAGTAGCAGCAACAATGAACAACAAATATCGCGAAGAGAGAGAAAATAACAGCGGATGAGGAGAGAGAGAAAGATACCTTTTTTTCCTTCGTTCCCCGTTTTATTAACTAACATTTGGATTAAAGTGTAAATTTAAAAACTTGTGGGTTATTTTGAAATTTTCCAAAATTTCTTAATCCATAATTAAGTAATTGTCACTCCTACTCAATTATTAAGACTTATGTCACCTACACCTCATTTTAAATCTCTTTTGTCACCTGTGGCCCAAACTCTCTAGTTACATCAAATAAGAGTCCCTATCAAATGGTGACATCATTTATTGATAAATAATATACAATACTTCATTTAATGAATGTTAAATTTGTTAAGATTTATTTCTTTTCATCATTTACAAACAATTCATAATATAATTAAAACATGTGATTATATAATATTTCAATTAGACAATAAAATGAATATAAATTGATCAAAAAATAATTCTTACGACCGCACAAAACACGATTAAATTTCCTAGTTGAAATATAAATGGTTCAACTTATGAAAACATGGATTAAAAAAGCGAGTTGTTTGATAAACATGAGCAACTATACGTGAAACACTTTCTTTCCTTTTTTCTCTAGATCCTCATTACTGAACTTAATCTGAGTTTCTTGAATCAAGAACTCAGTAGCTGAGTAACTGAACACCGAGACGATAGAGAAGAAAGCAAAAGAAGGAGAGAAGAGAAGATGAGAAAGAAGAAGAAAGAGCTTACAAAATTTTCTTATTGTTGAACTCTTAAGTGTACAAAGAGTATCATCACATATATATAGTGAAGACAATGATCATTCTAGACTCAACCACTTATAACTAACAAACTATTTTTCAAAAAAACTTTTAAAATAGTTAGTAGTCAACTTTTCTGGAAAACAGTTAACACTGTTCATTACTGTGTCAAGCACATTTTTTTCTGTCTTCGTTTTACTTTAACACTCCCTTTAAAGATAGGTAATCCCAAAGATGTTAATCTTGTCTAGCTTAGACAAAAGATATTTATGCTGGACTCGGTTAAGACCTTTGGTAAGGATGTTTTCTGGCTGCTCTTTAGTGGGTATGTAGTTGACTGCCATTGAACCTTTGTTGATGTTTTTCCTTATGAAGTGACAATCTATTTGTTTTAGTCCTTTCAAGATAAATGTTAAGAGCAAGAGAAGATTAGACTTTGTACAATTAGTTAGGCAGTTGGTTAAAAGTTAGTTATAAGTTAGTTATACATAACAGACTACTCTAGTATAAGTACTACAGCTGCTCAGTTTTATCAAGAGAATAAGAATTTCTTTTGCTTTCTTCTTCATACATCTCTTATTATCTGAATCATTTACTTCACCCTCATTAATTCTGCATTACTCAACATGGAATCAAAGCCATGAGCTGCTAATTGACAGCTCTCTGTTTTCCGATCATCTTTCCTCTTCTGTTAATTCTGGTTTGATTCAGTGTTGTTCGAAATTCGATTGATTGATCGTTTCTTGATATCAATTCTTTAAGATTCTCTCAAAATTTTTACTTCTTCGATATGACGAGTTCTGGAAGCTGAAGTAGTGGTTTGCCAAATGAATCCTCTTCTACGGCTGAGGAGGACTTTGGAGTTGGTGCTGCAGTTGATGCGACTCATCCCTTATTTCTTGCACCTAGAGATACCAGTGGCATATCATTGATTTCTTTTCAACTTACAGGGGCAGAAAACTACTCTCTATGGTATAGGTCCATGAAAATTGCTCTCTTGGGACGTAATAAGCTTGGTATTGTGGATGGAGCTTAGAAGAAAGAGCAATTTCATGAAAAATACTGGTATCAATTGGAGAGGTGTAATACAATTGTACTTTCTTGGTTGATGAATTCAGTTTCACTAAATCTGGTTAGTGGTATAGCCTATGCTTTAGATGCACACGCAGTATGGATTGAGTTGAAAGAGAGATTTGATAAGGTTAATGGCTCTCGTTCGTTCAATCTTCACAGAGAAATTGCTATATTGGTTCAAGGCACTTCTTTAATCTCTGTGTATTTCTCAAAACTAAAGGATCTTTGGAATGAAGTTGAAGCATTGGTTCCATTACCTAGTTGTAACTGTAATAAGTCAAAGGATTTCTTGGATCATGTGCAAAGGCAAAAGTTGTACCAATTTTTGATGGGGTTAAATGATTCTTACATTCAAGAAAGAAGTCGAATCTTGCTCATGACTCCTTTTTCGTCTGTAAATCAAGCTTACTTAATGTTGATGAGTGATGAACGCCAAAAGGGCTTGACTACTACCTCAGGAATTCTTGGAACCTCTCCTGCAATTCCTACTGGAAATTATGAGGCCACAACACTGTACAGTTCTAGGCCTACCAATGTCCAAAAATTTAAGAAATAATATACTATACAGTGTGATTTCTGTAAAATGAAAGGGCATACTAAAGATAGTTGCTACAAGATTGTAGGGTATCCTAATGATAGGTTCAAAAAGAAGGCTGGAGGATTCAATATTGGTACTGGTACATCTCAAGGATTCATTGCTGGTTCTCATCAAGGTTTGAAGACTGGTACATATCAATCTCATGCTAGTGTTGATACTTAGGGCATAATGGAGTCAAAAGATGTTGTCTGTGATCTAGTTCACCCATATTCTTCAGCTGTACTTCCTAATAGTCAAATCCAGGTGCCTTGCTTCTTTACAAGAGATCAATATGATCAGATTGTGACTATGCTGAACAACATTCCTTATGCCACTCCTGTTGCCAACACAACAGGTATGAATACCATTTTAGGTTTTGTAAACCATCAAAAAGAATGGATAATTGATACAAGAGCTACCAACCATATGGTAGCAGATCTTGATCTTCTCACTAGCCTCACCAAACTAGACTCTAACAAATCCGGAAAGGTATTTTTACCTACTGATGATGCAGCCTATGTCACTCATGTAGGCACAAGTATGATTACTGCAGAGTATAATATTAATAATGTTTTGTATATACCTCAGTTTAAATTTAATCTTCTCTCAGTATCCCAGGTAACAAAATCTTTACAATGTGTAGTGGCATTTTTCCCTGACTTTTGCATATTTCAGGATCTCTTCAATGGGAAGGTGAAGGGGATTGGTAGACAAGAGCATGGACTATACCTGCTGCCTTCTTTCAGTATCAAATCAGTACATGCTACAACTTCTTATTCCTTAAAATCTACAGATAGTCTAGTTGATGTTAATCTTTGGCACATGAGACTTGGTCATAGTTCATTCAAAGTATTAAACAAGTTGTTTGATGTTCCTTTGGACAAAATATAACTGAAACATTAGAAGTTGTTCCATTTGTCCTTGCGCTAAGCAAGTTAGAACTTCATTTACTACTAGTAGTGGTATTAAAAGTAATGTTTGTTTTGACATGCTACATCTTGATGTATGGGGACCTTACAAAACTGCTACGTATAATGGAAACAAATATTTTGTAACTATTATTGATGATTTCTCTAGGATGACTTGGCTATTCTTGCTTAAAATAAAATCTGATGAATGTGTTGCTCTAAAATAGTTTATAGCTTATGTTAAAACACAGTTTAACAAGTGTGTTAAAGTTATTAGGAGTGATAATGGTATAAATTTTATAAACTCAGTATGTGACTCCATGTTTAAGTCCAAAGGTATCATTCATCAGACTTCATGTGCTTATACCCCTCAGCAAAATGGTGTTGCTGAGAGGAAGCACAAACATATTTTAGAAGTCTGCAGAGCAATCAGACTTCAAGGTCATATACCCTTGAAATTTTGGGGCCATTGTGTCCTAGCTGTTGCATATCTTATTAATAGGATGCCTACACCTGTCCTTAAAGATAAATCTCCATTTGAAATTTTATATGGTAGAAAACCATCTCTAGAACATCTTAGAGTATTAGGATGCTTAGTATTTGCTAAAAATGTTCATGAAACTGACAAGCTCAAAACTAGAGCTATAAAAGCCATTCATATGGGATATTCTCCAACCCAAAAGGGCTATATACTTTATCATATTGCTCATGATGTTTTATTTTTTAACAAAGATGTTGAATTTAGAGAGACTATTTTTCCTTTTTAAGAGATCACCACCAAATCAGCACCTTTCTTAGATGCATTCTCTGATAATTTGTTAGCAGTTGACTCAAGTCAGTTCGTTTCTAGTGAGCAGCCACCTGAACAAGTTCCTGGACCTATTGCATCTATGCCTGTTGGTGTCACACAAACTACTACAACTAGCTCTACTCATCCACATCCTATCACTGAACAGAGAAGATCAGCTAGATCCAAGGAACCACCTCTGTGGTTAAAAGACTTTGTTACAGCTAAGAAATCTACTACTACTCCTGCTTATGGTCTGTCAAATTACATAAGTTATGATCATCTATCAACCAACTATCAAGCATTTATTGCTAGCAGTTCAGTAGAGGTGGAAACTACTTCATATGCTGATGCTATTAAAGATCCCAGATGGGTTGAGGCTATAAAGGCAGAAATAAGTGCTTTAGAAGACAATCAAACTTGGAAAGTTGTAAGCTTACCTGAAGAAAAGAGGCCTATAGGCTGTAAATGGGTGTATAGAATAAAGTACTAGGATACAGGAGCCATAGAAAGGTTCAAGGCAAGGCTTTTGGCCAAAATTTATAGCCAGCAAGAGGGAATTGACTACCAGGAAACTTTCTCTCCTATAGTCAAAGTAGTTACAGTTAGATCTGTATTGGTGCTTGCATCCATTAGGCATTGGCATATCCTTCAAATGGATGTATACAATGCCTTCTTGTAAGATGATCTTCCAGATGAGATATACATGGAATTACCCCAAGGATTTCAAAGCCAGGGGGAGAAAAAACCAGTGTGCAGGCTTCTTAAATCCTTGTATGGCCTAAAACAGGCACCAAGACAGTGGAACTCAAAGCTTTTGGAAGCTATTATGCATCTTGTCTTTGTTCAATCTTAATATGATCACTCATTATTTACAAGAAAGGTTGAAAATGATCTAATCATCATACTAGTTTATGTAGATGATATGCTAGTTACTGGAAGCAGTTTACAACTGATCAAAAACACTAAAGCTACCCTGCATAAGATTTTCAAAATGAAAGACCTTGGGGAATTAAGATACTTCTTAGGCGTTGAATTTACAAGATCAAAATACGGAATTTTGATGCATCAAAGGAAATACACTTTGAAATTAATATCTGAATTAGGATTGGGAGCAGCAAAACCTGTAGCTACTCCTCTTGAGGTAAATGTCAAGTTAACTACAAAAGAACTTGATGATCATATAGGTGATTCTAGCAAGGGGGAGAATGATTCACTAACAGATATTGGAACTTACCAAAGAATCATTGGAAAACTACTATAATTGACCCTAACCAGAGCTGATATAGCATTTAGTGTGCAGACACTAAGTCAATTCCTACATCAGCCTAAAAAGTCACATCTAGAAGTTGCTATGAGGATAGTTAGGTATGTGAAAAATCAACCTGGGCAAGGTATACTACTGTCAAGCAATAGGCAAGAACAAGTCTCAGCCTACTGTGATGTTGACTGGGCAGCTTGTCCAAACTCAAGAAAGTCAGTGACTGTTTTTTTGGTTAAATTAGGAGACTCGTTAATCTCTTGGAAATCAAAGAAACAAAGTACTATTTCCAGAAGCTCAGCAGAAGCTGAGTATAGAAGTCTTGCTTCTACCACTGCTGATCTAGTATGGATACTTGGCCTATTTGGAGAACTTGGACTTCAGTTGACACCACCAATTCAAGTGTATACGGGGAGCAAATCAGCTATGCAGATAGATTCAAATCCAGTGTTCCACGAAAGGACTAAATATATCAAAATTGATTGTCACTTTGTGAGGGAAAAAATACAAAAGGGCATAATCAAGACACAATACATTTGCACAAGAGATCAACAAGCAGACCTGCTAACTAAAGGATTATACAAAGTTCAACATGATCATCTATGTTCCAAGCTTGGATTGTTCAACATGTTTGCACCTCCTAAGCTTGAGGGGGAGTGTTAAGAGCAAGAGAAGATTAGACTTTGTACAATTAGTTAGTTAGTTGGTTAAAAGTTAGTTATAAGTTAGTTATACATAACAGACTACTCTAGTATAAGTACTACAGCTGCCCAGTTTTATCTAGAGAATAAGAATTTCTCTTTGCTTTCTTCTTCATACATCTCTTCTTCTCTGAATCATTTACTTCACCCTCATTAATTCTGCATTACTCAACAATAAACTATATTGTAATCAATCTGTATTGCAAGCTTTCTATCAATATGAATTGTAGTATGTAATTTCATATCAACTTCAAGTTCCTACATAAGACCTTGTAACTATATTAGTTCAGCAATAGTTGCAACAATGCTTCTCTATTCTACTTCAGTTGAGCTTCTAGATATGGTGTTTTGCTTCTTGGATTTTCAGGATACTATAATATCTCCTAGCTCCACTGTCACGCCCCATTTTCCCCGTGGAAAGCGGGATTCAACGTGACCACTCTTTTTGAGATTTGTGAAGGGTGAGTGTGAAGAGTCGCCACTTAACGAGTTAAGGCGCTTTAGGGCACCGGTCTAAACTTTACATGGGGATTCTACGTGATCAAATAAAAGTCTCTTATTTTTACTTAATTGTTAACTAGGTGATAAAGTAATTAATAAACGAAACACATGTTATTTCATCATTTCTATTAATTATTTAAGTGATAAAAGCGAGACAACAAATAATGTAAAGTAGATAAGCGAGGAGAGATGAGGAAAACAATTATAACAAAATATTTTATTAAATTAAGAATCATAAACCACCCTAAAACATTATATTACTTGCGTTAATAAAGTAAACCATTTTCAAATCGAGTAAAGTTGTTTGAGGAAAATGTTTGTCGCTTTTATAGGAAAGATGTCACGATATCACTAATCGCGCCCTTTTACCTTTGCAACAATTTTGATTGAAGGTCGGTCTTAAGTAAAAATAATAATAATAATAATAATAATAATAATAATAATAATAATAATAATATAATTTTTAAAGACAAGTGAAAATTTGAGTTTCAAAATATAAACATAAAAAATATTTACATATGTATAGATACACGTAATCTTCATTTTTTAAAATATTGGTGAGCGGTACTTTCGGGAACGCAATGGCTTAGTTTAAAACATAGGAATTAGACCTCTTAATTCCTTTTTACTTTCCCACTAACTATAGGTTAGGAGATAGTATTTATGTAATTAATAATTTTAAAAAGACATTGTCCAATTCAAGTTGCAAAAAGAGAATTAAGCATTATTTTTGACAAAAAATATTAACAATTAATGTTGTATTTTTTAAAAAATGTTTGCATAAACAAAGTAGGAAAAATAAAAAATAAAGATCGAAATGGGGCATATTGCAGATAATTTCATATTGAGAATGTGAAAGTAAATAAACATGTCTTAAATTAAATTGTCATATTCAAACGTAATTTAATAAAGTGAATGTTAATTAAACTTCTAAAAGCATGATTTCTAGGTGATTAAAATAAGTCCTAAATTAGATTTGCCAAAGCGACCAGCAAGTCAATTAACAAATCTTAGTTTTGTTTTGACTAAGTGATTTGAGTAGCACGTAAAGCACATAAATCTCGCCCCTCAAGCAGTCTCCATAATATTATTACATTAGTGTTTGTACAATAAGTTACAACACAATGAAAGAATTAAAAGAGAGTCTAAGAAAGGCTAGATTGGATAGCTCTTGGCGACCCTTAAATTCATAGCAACGCTGTCTTGTCTAACCGTTCGTCTTTAATCTATGAGCACAAGAAAAACACAAAAACACATCCCGAATTCGAAATATATCTTTGGCATCACAAAATCAGTCTTTGGCGCTGTCGAGATCCTAAGAACCTCCAGGATCCTTGGCAGGCTCACGCCAAAGGGGCTATGTGACGCGTAAAGATTATTTTAAATTCACAAACAACAAACATTCTAGTGGGAAAAACATTTATCATCGAGAGAAAACATGTCATATTAGCAAAAGCAAATAACATAACCATCCCAATAAGTCACAAAATAATTGCACAAAAATGAACAGAAGGCTCATGTCATCAAACATTTAAAGTAAGTTAAAGTGAGGTCATAGTCATGTAGAATAACATAAAAGAAACTTAATGCAACGTTCAAGAGAACTAACCGATTAACAACACAATAATGAAAGAATATTGAATTTCAAAAGTGAATAACAGTCGTACGAGCGAACAAGGACCAGCAATCCCAAAGTAGAAGCAATAAATAAAATTAAACACACAAATGTAGTGTACAAGAGTGTAGAAGTGAGTGAAAATTCTGTATAGAGAGTATGTGAGGATCTAAGAGATCTGCCTTTGAAAAATAAGGAGTTGTTTACA
Organism: Capsicum annuum; assembly: GCF_002878395.1. NCBI lineage: Eukaryota > Viridiplantae > Streptophyta > Magnoliopsida > Solanales > Solanaceae > Capsicum > Capsicum annuum. Next base: position 214,503,053 of record NC_061120.1, on the reverse strand, counting down.
TACTGAAAAGATTAAAAAGTAAAAGGAAGGATAATATTCTCATTCATTAATTAAGAGAAAATTTTTCTTAAACAAGTGATTCAATCAATCAACAAAAATTGGTCAAATAATAAAAGGAAAGACAAATATTCTCAAGAATTCATTAATCAGCAACATATATATATATATATATATGTGTGTGTGTGTGTGTGTGTATTCCTTAAATAAATAAACCAAGTCAATCAAGGAAAGAGAAATGAAAAGAAAAATATTTCAGAATCAATCAATAACCAATTAAAAAGAGAAAATTTGTCTAATTTACCATAAATAGGCATATAAAATATTTTCTGAAAAGTGACAAATAATGATAATAAGAAATATCCAATTACGTACCATGTGGAGAAATCATTAACATATAAAACCATTAAAATACTCCCTAATCAGATTATTCGAATCTCGATTTACCAAATATATTATACAAGTTGAGGTAAGTCAAATGTCAAAGATTGTCAAAATCAATCCCAATATTAAAATCACACTAATTAAAGGATGAGGGCATAAAGTCAGTCAAAGCATATCAAGTGTAAATCAATACTAAACTTGTCACATAATTTGAGGCCAGTTAAAGGTCCCGGGCTACCATTCTTAGCAAATCAAATAGTTCAAAATCAAATTGAGCAGGGAAGTAACAAAACTGTAATTCCATCTTGATGAGTGAAATTAGTATCAACAAAATCAATCATAAAACAATAACTTCATTTTAAAATTGAATAAAAATAATACTTAGACACATACAATTAAGATCAACCAAAATCGATAAGCAAGCATACAGATTAGAATCAACATTAGGGTAAAGATTAAGCACATGCGAATTTGGACGATTTCACAAATAATAATCAAGTCCGAAATAAGAAGAAATCAAATAGAAATTTTAGTCAATTTTTGTCAATTTCAGATCACAAATAATTGTGTTAAAAGAAGAAGAAACAAAGGCGTAGAAGACAACATAAAATTAATACGAAAGTAAACCTGGGATTAGGGATGGTAATAGTGCGGTGCGGTGCGGGTTTTTTCTAAACCCACAAGTTTTAAAACCGCCCCGCACTGCATCACCTTTAAACCCGCATAAATCCGCCCCACAATCATACTCGCACATAACTGCACCGCACCGCCCCATTTTTTTATTTTTTCCTTTTTTTTGAAAAAATTGTAACTCCATTGAGAATCATAATATTTTTAAATCTACAACTAGGAAATAATAACTAATTTATATTATATCACTTTTCACTAAAAATTGTCAAAAAGTATACCGTGTACAAGTAATGATCAAATAGCATATTTTTATTAAAATAAATAGAGATTTTAAAAAAGTTACTATAAAATTATTTATTTGTAGTGTTATACATGTCATTTTAAGTTTCATCAATTTTTAATTAAAGAATACATATAATTTTAGGTATATTCACGAGAACAATACTAATTTTTAGTTTATTTTAATTTAAACTCGCATAAACCCGCAACCTGCACTGCACCAATTTTAAAAAAAAACATACTTTAACCCTCCCCGCACCCGCACCGCACCACACCGCATAACTTAAAACCCATATCGCCCCACATAGTTTAAAACCCGCATCATACCGCACCCGCACCGCCCCATTGTCATCTCTACCTGGGATAAATTCCAATGAATCCATCATTTTTCGATAAAATGGATTGAATGGTCGGACGATTTGGATGATTTGGTCGTCTCCGACTAGTTTCATGCGGCTGCCGGTGCTATTGGAGCATGAAGCAGCGACGGGAGGCGGTGGAGTTTTCACCGAGGCTACTGGCAGCAGAGGAGGTTGGTGGTGGCGAAGGTTGTCTTGTCGGCTGCTGGCTTGGCGGCAGTTGAGCGCTGGTTCATCATCCATGGTGGCCGGTGTTAGTCACGATTGGAAATGAGAGAGGAGGCGAGGGAGGCAGTGCTGGTCTCGCCAGCTGGTTGGCGGCTGACGGAGGGAGTAGTGGTCACTGGTGGTTGATTGTTTTTTTAAGAGAGAAAGTTTAGAGAGAGAGAGAAAAGGAGAAAAGGGAAGGCGGATGTTTTTTTGGTTAAATGAATTAGGGTTTGGGTTTTGACTAAAAGAAAAGAAAAAGGGGCTTTGATCTCGGTTGTTGATCATATGAGATCAATGGTTGAGATTTAAATTCAACATGGATTAGATAATAGGGTTAAAATTGAAACTGGGGATTGGGAATGAATTTAGGCTAAAATTGATATTAATTGGAATAAAAGATTGACTAAAAATTAAACACAAGAAAGGAAAATTGAATAAAAGTGGCTGCTGGTTTAATAAATGCAATAATAATAATAATAACGATAATAATAATAATAATAATAATAATAATAATAATAATAATAAAAATGAAACAAGACAATGCATTTGTAAATTGTGAGTATACATATTTACGAAAAATGATAAAATTGTGTAAAATATTATATTTGAATTAATAAGTCATAAAAATAATAATAAAAGAGATAAAATAATTTGTATATCTTTAAAAATCATAAATGTGGCACGTCGTTATTTATATGATACAAGAATAATGCGTAAAAAAAATATTAACATTTAAAATTAAATAATTTTGATAAAATAGAAACTTAAAAGGATTATCGAGAGGTCAAAATTGGGTGTCAACAGCTTCCCCTTCATTTCTTGATAATGATGAAAGAATTATCAAGCAACGAAAGTTGACGTAGTAGCCAATTTTGTCCGACCGAGAAAGATTCGTTGGAATTAAAGCAACAGGAGCTGGTTAAAAATAGTGTGGCCGAGTCTTCGATTTCAAGTCGCCTACACATCTCTGATTTTATAAGAATCAGGCCATTTGTAGTTCTAGATTTAGGAACGGACAATATTCCTAAAGACTGTTAATAATAGAGGATAGAGGCGTCAACAATGATATCATGGGTTGGTGTGATTGAAGTGAACAAAACTTGTAATAACAATGAGCTGAGAAGTGTAAGAAAAAAGATAGGATTTGAATAATGATAATACGAACAGACATACAATAAGCACATGAAAAATGTAAGGTTTCTAGAACCCAATATTGTTCAATTAAGGTTCTACGGGAACCCAATATTCTCTATTAAGGTCCTTTCGGAACCCAACATTGTTGATTAAGGTTTTACAGGGACCCGATATTGTTGATTAAGATTCTACAGGAACCCAATATTGTGGATTAAGGTTTTATAGGAACCCAATATTGTTGATTAAAGTTCTATAGAAACTCAATATTATGGATTAAGGCTCTACAGGAACCCAATATCATTGAATAAGGTTCTACAGGAACCCAATATTATTGAATAAGGTTCTACAGGAACCCATGTTGTTGATTAAGGTTCTACAAAAATTCAATATTGTGGATTAAGGTTCTACAAGAACCCAATATCATTAAATAAGGTTCTACAGGAATGCAATATTATTGAATAAGGTCCTACAGGAACTCATGTTGTTGATTAAGGTTCTACAGAAATCCAATATTGTTGATTAAGGCTCTACAGAAACCTAAGATTATTTAATAAGGTTTTACAGAAACCCAATATTATGGATTAAGGTTCTACAGGAACCTAATATTGTTGATTAAGGTTCTACAGGAACCCAATACTATGGATTAAGGTTCTACAGGAACCCAATATCATTGAATAAGGTTCTATGGGAACCTAATATTGTTGAATAAGGTCCTACAAGAACCCATATTATTGATTAGGGTTCTATAGGAACCCAATATTATTGATTAAGGTTCTACCGGAACTCAATATTATAGATAAGGTTCTACAGAAACCCAATATCATTGAATAAGGTTCTACAGAAACCCAATATTGTTGAATAAGGTTCTATAGGAACTCATGTTGTTGATTAAGGTTCTGTAGAAACCCAATATTATGGATTAAGGTTCTATAGGAATCTAATATCATTGAATAAAGTTCTACAGGAATCCAATATTATTGAATAAGGTGCTATAGGAACCCATGATGTTAATTAAGGTTCTACAGAAACCCAATATTATTGATTAAGGTTCTACAAAAATCCAAGATTATTTAATAAGGTTTTATAGAAACTCAATATTGTGGATTAAGGTTCTATAGGAACCTAATATTGTTGACTAAGGTTCTACAGGAACCCAATATTATGGATTAAGGTTATACAGGAACCCAATAAATAAGGTTTTATAGGAACACAATATTATTGAATAAGGTCCTGCAGGAATCCATGTTGTTGATTAAAGTAGGAACCCAATATTGTGAATTAAGGTTCTACAAGAACCCAATATTATTAGATAAAGTTCTATAGGAACCCAATATTATTGAATAAGGTCCTAAAAAAACTCAATATTATGGATTAAGGTTCTACAAGAACCCAATATTGTTGACTAAGTTTCTACAGAAACCCAATATTGTTGACTAAGGTTTTATAAGAACCTAATATTGTTAAATAAGAATCTATAAGAACCCAACATTGTTTAATAAGGTTCTACAGAAACCCAAAATTGTTTGATAATGTAATATCAAATTAAATATTGTCAAAGTTAAAAGATAGAACAACTTAGCTCATTTCCCTTATTGGGGATGTAATCCTGGCCTCTTTGATGATATCACAACATCGTTGTTGCATTTAGTACCTGTTTCCTTGCTCAATTTGACTCCTTGCTCGTTGTTTCTGCTTCATAGACCGTTGGGACTTGTACTTCATCATAGTAAAATTTTTGAGAAATTCTCAAAATTTTCCGCCCCAGTATAAAACGAGAGGTGCCTTTCGTGCATCATTGTGAATTGATATAATGTTTACTTGGGAAATGTTTTAGTTTTTCTAGAAACCTCAAAATTCTGCCCCAGATGTTGTCTTTGAAGTTTTATATTCCTGTCCCACTCAAAGAAAATATTAGTCCAAAAGAAATGGTTATCCTACATTTGAATATCATAAACTCAATTGTAATTTGTCTTTATATGCTCAAAAGTTGGGCTTATCAGCCTGACATTTTGGAAGTGCAAGAATTTGACAAGGAAGAAAATGCAAATGTTTTATTAGATTAAGACCGGACCCAAAGGGGCTGCCTACGTATCTAAATAAAAGTCAGGTCAAACATAGTTTGTGAGTATAAAGAAATGTAGAGAAAATAATAAAATGTTATTGGCCATAAGACGGATCAAAGGAGAATGGTGAAAAATAAAAATTGTTTGCACGTCAACTCATTTGGTGTGCTTTATGCTTTTCCATGAGAGTCTTGAAAATACTTTTGTAGGATCACCTTGAACAAAGATATCACCCGTAGTGACAAGATCATTGCTCACTGGGACTCATTGCACTTTTATCTTTTTTTGTTCGATCAGATTCTGAACCTTATACCTTAGCGCCGAGCATTCCTTAATGACATGGCCTTGAATATTCGAGTGATAAGCACAATTTTTAGATGGATCAAAATTAGGGGATAGATGTGTAGGGATCCATCCTTTATTTGGTTCCACGATACGTTGGGTCCTTAACCTTTCAAATATGTTCACGAAGGGCTCAGTTAAGGGAGTAAAAGCTCGAGACCTCACTCTTTATGATTGATGTAAAGCATTGTGTACTGGATAAGGCCCTTGTTGAAAGTTGGGTTGTGCTCGAGAAGCCTTATTTTGAGAACCTTACCAGATAGAGTAGGGTTGGATCTAAAAAGCCTTGTTTTGAGAATCTTGCGAGCCATAAGATTTAATATGAACCCCACGAGAACCAAACATACCATGAACCCCTTCATTGTTCGAATAGCCTTATGTCTGAAGTATGGAGGGTGATGAATCCTCTTCTCCTTCCTCAGATGGACTCTTTGGTGTTTGAAAAGTGGCCAGGTTTATAGAAATATCAATAATTCTACCCGCTCGAATTTCATATTCAAATTTCTTTCCAATAGAAATTAAACTCTTGAAATTGTGATGGATTAGGAAGAACATTATCTGAAAGTAGATTCTATCTAGTGATTTGAGAAAAATTTGGACCAACTCCTCATCAGGCACTGAAGAACGTATCTTAGAAGCTTCCAATCGCCACCACATTGCATACTCCTCAAATGATTCATGGTCTATTCTTTTTATCTCAGGAAAAGCCCACATTGTTGGACCGATGTTGATGTTAAACTTATATTGCCTTATGAAATTTTGAGCCAATTTTCTGAATTATGCCATTTGTCGAAATCTTTTTGGGCGAACTAGGTGAGCGCCATTTTTGATAGGCTTTGAAAAAATAATCTCATCAGAAGAGCCTCATTGTGTCCTATCCCAACTAGTCTTTTACAGTAGTCGATTAGATGTATGATCGGATCTCCACGCCCATCAAATATGTTAAACTTTAGAACTATGTATCCTGGAGGTAGATCAACTTTTGAAAGTAGACACAGTTTCTCATACCATAAGTTATAAATGTATCTAGAATGCAGTTTCTTGTCCAATATTTTCTCTAGGTCATGAAGTCCTTGACGACGTGCATCAACTCTCTCTCGGGCAGAAGGAAATTGTTGAGAGGGTGCGTGTATAAGGCAAGGATAAGGAGGCACGTTGTTTTGTCTTGGGTGAGAAGAAGGGGGGCTGGAGTCTTTTCGGATATTGAGCATATTTGTCATGTTGCAGATTTAATTGAGATTGATGTTCAAATGCTAGACAACCTTTAAATAAAATAAACAATCCCAAACAAAAGTTACTACATAACACATATAAGCTCAAAACATAATAAATGTAAAACAAAAGGCATTCTGGGATAAAGACTTAAGACTTAATAAGCATTCTAGGCGCAAAGATTTAAGCTCCTAACACACAAAATAGGGTAGTGATGGAGCATGATGTCGAATTTGTAATTGTGATTATAAAGAAGGTAAGAAAGATAGGAAATAAACAAGGTCGACTTTTGTTGAACATCAAATTTGTTAATTCATACAGCACATTGTTGATTCATCCAACTCCGTATAGAAAAATGATAAAGCAGGGAAAAATAAAGTTTTATTTTGGTGCGACCAAACTCATTAAATGAGCGCCTATGTATCCACAGGGGAATAAGGTCGATCGTAATTCAAATTACATAAGCAAGGAAAACATAAAAAGGAGGCTGCAAATTGTGAAACTTGAAGAAATTTTGAATGTTTGGGAGTCTGGAGTAAGGAATCAACATGATATCTTCTTCACCAATGTCAACAAGTGCTAGTCAAGATTGAGAAATCAATCAGCATTAGAAGTTGACCCTGTCACGTTTATCACGTTGGTATCGATCAGCTTTTGAATCATGTTGTTTAGGGCAAAGCACGCCTTAGTAGGGTGTCCTTTCAGCCCAAATGATAGGCACAAATTTGTTCAGGGCAATACCAACTAGACTTAGTATCAGTAGGTACAATAGCAATGGGTGTGATGTAGCCTGCTTCTTCGAGTCGTTCATACACTTGATCAATGTGTTCACATAGAAGAGTGTACTATTTTGGTGGAAATTTCTAAAGCTTATGTTAAGGTTTTGTGGATTGATCGGATAGTTGATTTGTTGGTGGATTTTGGTGAGACATTGGAAGGTAGTTTGATGTTGGAGTAACAAATGGAGATGGGTACCAAACAGTTTGTGGAAGAAGTTTTGTGAAGGATTAGGGATAATAGGCTTGGACATAATTGGATGTAGGAATTATTTCTGGAGATGGGTACCATATCATTTGAGGTTGGGGTATGCTTACTTCAAGCTTTGTAGGTTTTGATGTCCCATTAATGATCGTCTTTCCCTTGTCTCTGAACTGTGACTAAACCAAATCAGTCTCGGTTGTGAGTTTTCTCTTAAGCTTATTGTCAAACTGTCTAATAAGGTCACTTTCCAAATTATTCCAAGAGATCCATTTGCTAGTATCATTTTCGGCGTGCCACATCAATGTTGGACCTTTAAGTGAACTAAAAAAGAGTCTCGTCTTAAGGCTATCACTTTTCCCTATAACCAATAGCTTGTCAAGGTACTCCTTCAAGTGGGAATGAGGGTTTCCGGACCCATCGTATAATGGGAAGTTCAAGTCCTCAATTTTATCCTTGTCTTCTTTCTTAGCCTTGGGCGACTTATTCATCTCAAGATGTTGAGATGAACCTGCCTTAAGGTTAGGATTTTGTCCTTCTGTTTCCTTCTCCTTGTCCATAGTTGTCAACTCATTGAGTGCTTTCCTCAGTGCAACTGAATACCAACTTAAAAACACTTGCACCCTACAATCAGGAGTGGGTGAGGTTGTTAATATAGGAGAAGATACGGTGTAGGTGGGAGCAATAAAGTCAGTTTCAGATAGTGGCTCCGAAAAATCTGGTGGCATCTCAGCTGAACCTCGGAGACCAGTCATTATCCCCCTAATTCTCTTTATTTTTCCTTCTATCCTTCTAATGCTCGAAATAACTTTATTTTGATGCAGCCCCAAATTCTCATGCTCATCGTCGCTATTGATAAGATCGATAAACATTGCTTAACTGGCCATTTTTGATGTTTAACTCTAGTCAACCTTAGAAGAAAGGACTTATGATTAGAAACAAAGAATACGTATGGGAGTCTAGAATGAATATACTACTCATTTGAAAAGAATGAGTTATGCTCATTCGGAGTGAATAGACATTATGAAAGCTCTATGTAACTTAGAGGTTGTGAAAGTTAGAGTATGGCATGAGTATGACAATATTAATGTCCGAGAATTATGGTGGGACAATAGTATGTGAAAGCTAGAATCATTAGGAAGAAGATATCCTAAAATGATAAGTTGCACTAAACATTGTTAATAAGACTAAAATCCTTTATCAAAGCAAGAGTTGAGCCTAGAGATGATTAATATACTAACGGATGAATAAAGGGAGTACGAATTGAAGGGAAGTTTCTAATAGGACCTAAGAATGTATTGTAGGGACCTAACATGACAAGAATTTTAAGAGTAACGAGCTCTAAAGTGAAAAACACTAAAAGTAAGGAGTGACTAAGGCAAGAGCGAAAACAACAAGATAGGCAAGATATCAATGCACACATACAAATGGATCACATAGCAAATAATTGTGAGTCCCTTTGAGGTTGTGAACCTCTTTAGACTTTGAATGAGACTAACATTCAACGCATCAAGGATGCCAAGGCATCGTACGTTAAATGAGACACATATTCCTTAGTGAAAGAAATATATAGCCAGACCTGAAGGACAAAAGTGAGTTTATGACATGGTTCCCTCGAGTGGGCAACACGAGAGTGGGAAAGCTTGTGACTGTCGACGCACCGTTGATCCACCGATCCAAGGCATTTTCTAAAAGGTATTTTAGGAAAGAACGTCCATGTACCTATGCAACCGTTCATAAAAGAAAAGTAAAGGAGGTTCCAATTAGAGAAAAATATGAGTAGAATGTCAGTTCTATAAAGCAGTAACACGTAGCAAAATACAATAACATGCTTAGAAATAAGGGAGAAGAGGGAAAGGGATAGAAATGGATAAATATGGATAAATATGATAGACACATAGCCAACAAAGGGAGAAGAGGGTAAGGGATAGACATGGATAAATATGAAAAACACATAAAAGGGAAAATGAGAAAGGACCAATAAATCATGCTATAAATAAGCAATAAAAGGAGAACATGTAGAGAATAAATCATGATGTCAAAAATGAACATTATTACACAAACATTAAAACAAAGAGTGAATCCCACATAAAACACAAATTCGTAATAGTTAGAACCTAAGATCCCAAGCAGAGTCGTCATTTTATCGCGACCCATTTTTCTCGCGGAAAGTGGGATTCGACATGACCATTCTTTTTTAGATTTGTGAAGGGTGTGTGAAGAGTCGCCACCTAATGAATTAAGGTGTGTTAGGGCACCAGTCTAAGCTACTACGAACCTACTTTTTTTATTTAGTCTTAGTTCACCAGAGATTCGGGTAAGGATTCAAATTACCTCAAAAGAAAGGTGTTAGACACCTTTTGAGGTCAACAAAGGTAGTTCCCGGCCGAATTCATACTTTACGTGGGGATTCTACGTGATCAAATAAAAGTTTCTTATTTTTACTTAATTTTTACCTAGGTGATAAAGTAATTAATAAATGAAACACATGTTATTTCATTATTTCTATTAATTATCTAAGTGATAAAAACGAGACAACAAATAATGTAAAGTAGATAAGCAAGGAGAGAGAAGGAAAACAATTATAACAAAATATTTATATTAAATTAAGAATCATAAACCATCCTAAAACATTATATAGTGAAAAGGTTAAAAAGTAAAAGGAAGGATAACATTCTCATCCATTAATTAAGAGAAAATTTTCCTTAAACAAGTGATTCAATCAATCAACAAGAATTGGTCAAATAATAAAAGGAAAGACGAATATTCCGAAGAATCAATTAATCAGCAACATATATATATATATATATATATGTATGTATGTATGTATGTATGTATATATGTATGTATTTCTTAAATAAATAAACCAAGTCAATCAAGGAAAAAGAAATGAAAGGAAAAATATTTCAAAATCAATCAATAACCAATTAAAAAGAGAAAATTTATCTAATTTACCATAAATAGGCATATAAAATATCTTTTGAAAAGGGACAAATAGTGATAATAAGAAATATCCAATTATGTACCATATGTGGAGAAATCATTAACATATAAAACCCTTAAAATACTCCCTAATCACATTATTCAAATCTCGATTTACCAAATACACTGTACAAGTTGAGGTAAGTCAAATGTCAAAGATTGTCAAAATCAATTCCAACATTAAAATCACACTAATTAAGGGATGGGGGCATAAGTACCAGATTTAGCATAGTGGTTCAGCGCTATGTCCCTTAAGTAAGAGGTCGGGGTTTCGATCCCCGCCTCTGGCGAATGGAGAAAACTCTATGGCCAGTTCCCTACTGTAAAATGCGCTAACTAAGGAATGGAGGATTAGTCTCACGGCTGCGGGCTGTGGGGATACCTTGGACAACCAAAAAAAAAGGAATGAGGGCATAAAGTCAGTCAAAGCATATCAAGTGTAAATCAATACTAAATTTGTCACATAATTTGAGGCCAATTAAAGGTCCCTAGCTACTATGCTTAGCAAATCAGATAGTTCAAAATCAAATTGAGCAGTGAAGTAACAAAACTGTAATTCCATCTTGATGAGTGAAATCAGTATCAACAAAATCAATCATAAAACAATAACTTCATTTTAAAATTGAATAAAAATAATACTTAGACACGCACAACTAAGATCGACCAAAATCAATAGGCAAGCATACAGATTAGAATCAACATTAGGGTCAAGATTAAGCACATGAGAATTTGGGTGATTTCATACATAATAATCTAAAGATGCCAACAAGTCTGAAATAAGAAGAAATCAAATAGAAATTTCAGTCAATTTTTGTCAATTTCATATCACAAAAAAATGTGATAAAAGAATAAGAAACAAAGGCGTAGAAGACAACATAAAATTAATACGAAAGCAAACCTGGGATGGATTCCAACGAATCCATCATTTTTCGATAAAATGGGTTGAATAGTCGGGTGGTTTGGATGATTTGGTTGTCTCCGGCTAGTTTCATGCGGATGTCAGCATTGTTGGAGCATGGAGCGGCGATGGGAGGCAGTGGAGTTTTCACTGGGGCTGCTGGCAGCGGAGAAGGTTGGTGGCGGCGAAGGTTGTCTCGCCGGCTGCTGTCTTGGTGGCAGTTGAGCGCTGATTTGTTAGAGGTCACTGCCGCTGGTTCATCAGCCATGGTGGCCGGTGTTAGTCACAATTGGAAATGAGAGAGCAGGCGAGGGAGGCGACGCTGGTCTCGCCGACTGGTTGGCGGCTGATGGAGAGAGTAGTGGTCACTGGTGGTTGATGGGGTTTTTGAGAGAGGAAATTTAGAGAGAAAGAAAGAGAAGGGGAGAAAAGGGGAGGCGGATTTTTTTTGGTTAAATGAATTAGGGTTTGGGTTTTGATTAATAGAAAAGAAAAAGGGGCTTTGATCTCGGTCGTTGATCATATGAGATCAGTGGTTGAGATTTAAATTCAACATGAATTTGATAATGGGGTTAAAATTGAAATTGGGGATTGGGAATGAATTTAGGCTAAAATTGATATTAATTGAAATAAAAGATTGGCTAAAATTTAAACACAAAAAAAGGGGAAATTGAATAAGAGTGGCTGCTAGTTTAATAAATGTAATAATAATAATAATAATAACGACAATAATAATAATAATGAGACGTTTTATTAAAATAAATTAATGTTATGTAACAATAATAAAAATAAAAATGAAACTAGACAATGCATTTGTAAATTGTGAGTATGCATAGTTACGAAAAATGATAAAATTGTGTAAAATATTATATTTGAATTAATAAGTCATAAAAATAATAATAAAAGAAATAAAATAATTTGTATATCTTTAAAAATCATAAATGTGACACGTCGTTATTTATATGATACAAGAATAATGGGTAAAAAAATATTAACATTTAAAATTAAATAATTTTAATAAAATAGCAGCTTAAAAAGAGTATGAGAGTCAAAATAGGGTGTCAACATTCACAAAGTAGCCAGTGATAGATTTTGTTGAATTTAGACATGATGCCCAATCGACATCACAACATGCAGAGACTTTTTTCTTGACTCGAATGGACAACAAAACTCCTAAACCTGGTTCTCTTTTGATGTATATAACCACTCTGATGGTTGCATTCATGTGAGACTTCTTTAGTTGTTGAAGGAATTGGCTGAGAGTTTGTACACAATAAGCAATATCTGGTCTGATCATAGTAAGATATAAAACTTTTCGATGATCCTTTGACAACCATGTTGATCTACCGATGTTGTCTTATTATTACAAGTGTGATCATCATATTCCTTGGTAGTAAGTTTGACAGGTGTGATTGTTGATTTAGCTGCTCCAAGTCCTAACTCAGATATTAATTCCACTGTGTACTTTCTTTGGTGCATTAAGATACCTCTTTCTGATCTTGCAAACTCTATCTCCAAGAAATACTTCAATTCTCCAAGATCTTTTATCTTGAATGCCTCTTGTACTTTCTCTTTAGTATCTTCAATCAACCTTAATGTATCACCTATAAACAACATATCATCTACATACACCAACACTATAGTCATGCATTCAGTTGTCCACTTTACATTTAAACTATGATCATGTTGGCTTTGTTTGAATCCCATCTTGACTAAAGCTTCTGAAAGTTTGGCATTTCAGTGCCTAGGAGCCTACGTCAGTCTATATAGGGATTTTAAGAGTCTACATACAGGTTGTTTCTCCCCTGGCTCTTGAAATCCAGCGGTAATTGCATATGAATTTCCTCATGAAGATCACCTTGTAAGAATGCATTGTATACATCTATTTATATACAAACCAGTGTTTTTGTGCTGTAGTTCACTCTTTTGACCATCACTTAGTACATGTGAGATAGTGTTAAAGAAAGATAGGCCCCTTACTGATGCTCTCATTCAAGATAAGCAAATTATAGATGTAACTTTGATTGCTAATGCAGTTCTTGATTGGAACCTAAAAAGTAGAAAGCATGTGTTTTTTTGCAAGTTGGATCATACAGAAAGCTTTTGTTCAACTAAATTGGTCATATGTTATCTCTAAGTTAAGGAAAATAGGGTCTTCTGATAGGTGTATCAAATAAATCAAGTTCAATATCTCCACAGTCAAGCTTTTAGTGTTGGTTAACAGATCTCTAGTGGGATTTAAAGATTCCGAGACAGGGAGCTTTCTCACCATTCATCTTCATCTTAACTATGGATGGACTTAACAAAATGTAGGATGAAGTAGTCCAAATGAATTGGTTGAAAGGTCTGAGGTTAGTAGGGACAACATTAGTAGTGTAAAACCATCTCTTAAAGTAGTCCTTTTCATTCTGTGGTTTGCTTCATGATTTTCAATCACTTCATGAATGAAATGGTATCTATCTTCTATTTCTTGCTCTGAATTTCTGAAGTGTGAGGCTATAAATACTTAGAAGCTCCATTTTCTATTTTAGGTTGTGTGACTTAGATGAAGTTACTAGGTGCAACCATAGGCAGAGTTATGGGGTGCAAGGGGGTTTGTCCAAATACGCTTAGCCGTAAATTTTGTTTATGTATATATAATATATGTTAAATCTCCTTGGATTCTTACCGTTTCTACTTCTTTATATTTTGTATTCCGTTAGTGAAAATTCTGCCTCCTAACCAGGTACAACAAACTAAAATAGGTTGTGTTTATAGTTAGGATTCTTTGTTTAATAGATTGATAGAACAGAAGTTGCATGATCGAATTCTCAACAAGCATAAGCAAATTGATGTCTATAAATACTTGGTTGGCTTTAATGTACTGTAGGAAATCGTAGTTAAGAAGAGTATGGAGAAAGAATAGGTGGCTTCTTGCTCTAATCCTAAGTTTTGAGATTTGAATCTTCTAAATGTTTATTTAGCTATTTTGATATTATCTCAAATAGCACAAAGCTAACAGATTGTTGCACTTTGTTCTCATTCAATATTCAGTTGCACCAGTGTTTTTTTATTTGTGAGGAAAAAGTCAAAAGATTATTTAAAAAAAAAAGAAAAGGGTTTGAACAATGAGAACGTCCTTACTCCTAACAAAGTCGTGAAGGTACGGTTGAAGCATGAGTGAAAAATTCAGATTGATTACTGTAAATAATTGACTAAGTAGTTCCTTTGCTTGGATAAAAGATGTTATGGGGTTAAACAATACAACAATATATATTCTAGACAAATTTGAGGGCTAAGAACATGTTATGTTTGTTATTTCTCTTAGAAATCTGAAATGCTTCGCCATGGGAGATATCATTTTTGTTGTAAAGGGACTCATGGTGTAAATTTTTCACGCATTTGCTCATCTGTGTAAGCGCGGGGATGATCTCTGTGGGTTTTCATGTCTTGATTTATGTTTCGTTTCGATTTTTCTTTTGGACTTATTGTCTTCCTATCAAATGTTGAATTGTGTATTTTGTAGCATACTATTATAAAAGAAAAGTCATTTGCCTCGGTAACTATTAAAAGTACAAGACATATAGAGATGGCAAATCGAGAATATAAGCTTATTAACTCCCCGTCTTTGCTATATATTCCTTCAATATGTCTTTTGCTTCTTAGGTTCCTACTTAATTCATTTGGTCTGTTCACTTTGGAAACTAATACTGTTATCATTTGTGGCTTCTATTCTTTCCATATTCATGTCAAACTCTTCCTTCACAAGCTTTCTAGGTGATACTACAAACTCTGTAAATTTATAATTACTTTATGTAAGCCTCTATTTATAGTAGTAATTACTTTATTTTTTAAATTTATAATCTAATATTATTATTGTTAAATTCAGAATCGATATCTGTAATTCATAAAGGATTTTTGTCAAACTCTGTCAAAAAATAATCGAGACCAACCACTTAGCCAAGAGTAGAATGAGAGAATATGGTTAGACGATGCGGTTGGTGGCCCGAGTAGGTATGGATATGCTTATGGCTTTCCCCAATGAGCTTTTTGTGAATTTCATTCGAAACTTAAAGGCCTCAGTATTTCTCATAATGATGAATCAAGGGATATGATTTTGGCTTTGAAGCAGCAAATAGCTGAGCTATCTGGTGAAGCTAAGGCCTCGCATGCTAGGGAAAGACAAAGCTGGAATATACAGTACATGCAAGAATGAGGCCCAATTCGATGCACTACTTGCTTCGGGGGGATTCCTCTTGTCCCGATGATGTAGCACGCCCTCCTCGACCTCCCAAGTCTCTACCTATTTCACATGAAGTATATGATCGATACAAAGATATAACTAAGGCGCCCAACAACGATGAAGATGATGAGGATTACTATGTGGACAATACACCGCTGCGTTGTTAAAGTTGAATATTGTGTTAGATAATCTACAGTATATACTTTATGGTGCTTTATTTGAATTATTAGGTGCTTTTGAATGCATTAAAATTTTAAAGTAGTCTGAACCATAATATTGTTAAATAACTTACGACTTCTATGTTTTGTTTGTTCAATTTCAACGTATTTAAATTTAATTTACATTTAGTGGTTATTGGATTATATTTACTTATATTTGTTGTAGTTTGATTGATTGGTGGGAGTTCTTGGAGCTCGATTTAATTGATTATATTATATATATTATTGAATTGAACTAAAATGACAGTTATTTGCAAAAGTTGTCATTGCCACCAGCTTTTTATTTTTGCAGAAAAGAGACCTCATGAGATTGCTATTTCATATTTTTATTTTTCAAAAAATGAACAAAAGCGATTTAATGAGGTCTCTTTTTCACAATTTAATTTTTCACATGCCTAAATAAGAGACTGCAAGAGGTCGCTTATGTTTTAAATAAATTATTTACAATTAAAACTAAAAAAGAAAAAAGGCTCAAATATGCCACTGAACTATCAGAAATGGCTCATTTATGTCATCCGTTAAAAGTTGGGCTCATTCATGCCATTACCGTTATAAAATCAGTTCATCCATGCCATTACTTTTTAACGATGGTTTTTAAAAAACCTCTAATAAGAGGCCACGTGGCAAGGCGGTTTTTTAAAAACCAGCGTTAAAAAATAATAGCATGGATGAACCGGTTTTATAACGGCGACGGCATGAATGAGCCCAACTTTTAACGGATGACATAAATGAGTCATTTCTGATAGTTTAATGGCATATTTGAGCCTTTTCCCATTAAAAAATAATAGTCACCTCATGAGGTGTCTTTTAACTAAAAGAAAAAATCAAAATAGAGACCTTATGAGGTCTCTTTTAATAAAATAATAGTAATTAGTATAAAAAATAATTTAGAGACCTTACGAGGTCTCTTTTTGAAAAATTCAATAACCTAGTGACCTCGTGAGGTTGCTTTTAAGTGACCTCATGAGTCCTTTTATAAAAGGCGACCTATGTTTTAGAGACCGCCCATTGAGATTGCTTTGGAAGTCATTTATGAGGTCTCTTTTTTAAGTCGCTTTTTACGACTTTTTTAGTAATGATGTTCAGTTAAGTAGGCGTTTGACTATGAATATTATTCACAATATTTTGAAATATGTTCTTACTTTTATTTCTAGAATACTTATTCGATCATAAATATTTTGAAGTGTGTATTCGTAATATTTGAGTTTTTGAAAAAAAAAAAAAACTATTTTTTATTCACTTTTTGCATCTTTTACTTTACTTTTTTTTTTAAATCTATTTTTTTATTTTTATAAAAGTCTAAATTATTAAAATTTATTTTCACTTTTTGTATTACTTAACTTCAAAAATATTCCATTTCCAAAATACTCCCTCCGTTTTATTTTAGTTGATCCTTTTTCTAAAAATATTTGTTTCAATTTAGTTGTCCCTTTGATGAAATCAAGAGGATTTCATTGTGTTTTTTCAATATCACTCTCAACATTAAATGATTAAACAAAGTGTATTTATTTAAATTCATATTTTCAATGCATAATTAATAGGGTTATTTTAGTAAAATAAGTCTCTATTAAATAATTTCTTAAGGGGTATGTCAAGTTAATAAGGGACAACTAAAACGAAACGGAGGGAGTACTATATCCAAACATAACTCCAACTTTATTTCGATTTTAATAATATCAAATAAAGTAATTATGTTTTTAATTCTCACGGTCAAACGATCCTAAATGAAACCCTTTGTATGAACCGGTGACGGCGCCAGAAATTTGATAAAAGTGTGTAAATTTTATTTCCAACTATGTTAAGAATATATAAAATTAAATATACACTCATTATGGTTAACATTTAACCTCTATTCACCATATTTGGTGGCTCCGCCATATTTGTATCATAGGAATATTCTATCGAGTACTTAAATATTTTCTTATTTGGACTTTCTGTCGTTTGGCTTGACTTTGTTCCAATTAATGTGGCCTTTTTCTGAACTCGTGATCAAAATGAGATTAAATAAGTAGAAAGTGACTAAAATAAGCTAAATTTTTAATGAGTAATCAAAATAGACTTCAAGGAACTTTTTATTCGGATTTGTATAACCTTTTTAATAAAGCCGTTAACCAGTTGAGCAGTGTAAAAATATAAAACGGAATAAAAAATTGCATTTTATAGTTGGAAAGTTTTTCTAGCGTTTTGTTATAAAAAAAATAAAGTAAAACAGTGTAAAAAGGTCCGAATTGTAATTCGGTGCTTTTGTTTTCGTTTTATGTTAATTTAAAAAAAAAAAAAAAAAAACTACTTCCATTTAGTATTACATATGAATTTAAATTTGATGCACTGTCAGATGTATTTTTTTTACACCATCAGGTTACTTTTACCTGCCGTAGCAGGTCATCCATTTACCTATCATAGCAGGTCATCCATTTCTAAGGTAAAATTATAAAAATGAATGACCTGCTACGACAGTTAAAAGTCGCATTATGATGTAAAAAGAAAATAGGTGCACCAAACTTAAACTCATTACATATTGTTTAAACGCTCAGCTTGGCGCCAACTTTGTTCTGATTTGTTAAAGAACAAAGAGAAGCATTTTAATCAAGCATGCGTATGCAAAAGTGGTTATTTTGTCATCAGTCAGCATAAACATCTCATATATTAGGTTCATGAATAAAACAAGCATGATTAGCTAGATGCTTCAGAAAAGTACACCATAATTTGTATGTGAAGGTTGTTGCTTGTGTGTTATATCTCAATGGCAACACCCTAATAGATATAATGTCGTACCACATTTAAAAAATAAAGTTTTAAAAACCAAAGAATTATTAATTATATTTAGGAGATGGATCTGTTGGTCTCACTAAATTAGAATTACGAGTAAGTTTAAATAAACTATTGCTAGAAAATGGCAGTTTAAAAAATCAGATAAACTCATTGACTATCTTTTTTTCCGGTATACTAATTAAATGCCAAAGGTTTCAAAGGAAAAAAAAAACTGCTTGTTATGATGTGGTACTCTAATATTTTTAAGTATCAGGTGTATAGTCAGTTATGATGTTTTGATTATATTTTTATTGTACAAGCAAATTTTTTAAAAGTGTAGAATTTGAATTTGCATTTCTTTCTCTTATAATATTAATCGAAAAAAATATCAATAAGAGGTTGAATAATTGCAGGAGGATATATCTATGTTTTTAGGCTTAATATTTTACTTGAGCTTGGAGTGAATCTTTTTAGCTTTAATTTGATTATGTTATGGTGGTTCACTTTACAATTTTGAGCAATTCTTTATGTTGATATTTAGCTATTGTTATAGGTGATATGAAGGAATGTCAATATTGTTCGAAAATCAACAAATAGAAGAATCCGAGAAAGACAGAGGGACCAAATTACCAAATTCAATGTTAGTGTGCAAATAGCTAAGAAAAAGAAAGCTTCCTTTCCAAATGATTGTTCATTTTTTAATTTTAAAAGATCAAAAAAAAAAAATTCCTCTATTTCTTTTTTTGCATTTCATTACCTCATTAATTCTCAATATAATTACACCACTATTAAAAAAAGAATTGCTACTAATCTCAAAAGTCACATGACTTGTACTTAAAATCTCAAAAGGTTGTAGAAATACAAGCAAAAATGTTTGAATAATGTAACATGAATGCAGGAAAGGAATGAAGAGCACTTAGAACGTTGAAACACACACAGGGATCATTATATTTCTTAACAATCCCGATTCTTGTGTACTACTTTAGCAGAAGAAATAATCTTATGAGTGTGATTAATTGATGTAAAGGTATGTTTTATTTTTCATGCATAAAGTCTCATACTTAGAATTTTTACTTTATATTTGTGTATACATCTTTATATTTTGATATATGCATAGTTGAAGAAAATTATGATCTTTACTTATATCTTATTTCTTATGAATTTACTCTTGTGAGTTTATTTGTTGATTTATGAATTCAAATACATTAAAATTGTTGGGTTACATTCGTTTCATTTGTGCTGATAACTATATAATTAAAGACTTATTATTTTTTTCGAAAGAACTTTCAGTATAGATTTGATAGTATGAGAAATAATAATTTCAAAATCAAAAGGTAAAATTATTTTATCTTGTATGTAATCTCTCTCTATAAATTACATACTAAATCTCTAACTATATGAATTACATATTAAATCTCTAACTATATGAATTACATATTAAATTTATTCATTTCTTTATTTATAAAGATAGAAGTTATACAAGAGAAAGGGAAAAGACATCATTTCCACCCCAAACTATATCCGAAAAGTCGAAGCCGCACCTAAACTATACTAGTGACCTATTACACACCTAAACTATAAAAAAGAAACTATTTACACCCTGTCAGGCTACCACCACTTGCATGTGGTGTAGTGTTTTACACGCGCTGCCACGTCACAGTAAAAAGTATCACTTTTTTATAGTTAAGGTGTGTAATAGGTCACTTATATAGTTTAGGTGTGGATTCGACTTTTCGACTATAGTTTGGGGTGGAAACGATGCATTTTCCCTTAATATTTTTAGCCGTTTACTTTTGTTATTTAATAGGCTGGACGCGCCTAAAATAAGTGTAACACACGCGCCTTAGAATGGGGTTCGCGGGGAGGTAATAATATCACTTTTATATAGTTAAGGTGTGTAAT
>NC_061120.1:214463665-214482392 GCF_002878395.1 Capsicum annuum | reverse complement strand
ACACCTTAACTATAAAAAAGTGATACTTTTTATAGTTAAGGTGTGTAATAGGTCACTTATATAGTTTAGGTGTGGATTCGACTTTTCGACTATAGTTTGGGGTGGAAACGATGCATTTTCCCTTAATATTTTTAGCCGTTTACTTTTGTTATTTAATAGGCTGGACGCGCCTAAAATAAGTGTAACACACGCGCCTTAGAATGGGGTTCGCGGGGAGGTAATAATATCACTTTTATATAGTTAAGGTGTGTAATAGGTCACTTATATAATTTAGGTGTAGCTTAAACTTTTCTTGTATAGTATGAGGTGGAAATGATGCTTTTACCCAAAGAGAAAAAAGATAAATGTGAATAGTGACTTTAGAAGCATGCCACATCAATAATTTCATACCCTTCCTTATATATATATAAGTCACTATTCACATTTATCTTTTTTCTCTTTTGTAACTTTTATCTTTATAAATAAAGAAATGAATAAATTTAATATGTAATTCAATTCAATGTGTATTCATTGCTAACCCAAAAATGGTACATTTAAACTACTACTATTTTTTCTAATCAATATTAGCGTGATTTTTTTTTTCCAGTGACTTTCTCCTTTCTTAAAAGTCACTTTTCTAAAGATAAATTTATTTTATCTTGTATTTAATCTCTCTCTCTATATGTGTGTGTGTATGTATAAAAAGGAAGGATATGAAGTTGATGATGTGGCATACTTCTAAAGCCGCTATTCATATTTATTTATTTTCTCATTTTTTTCTATTATATAACTTTTATCTTTATAAATAAATAAATGAATAAATTTAATACATAATTCAATTCATTGTGTATTAATTGCGAAATTAAAAATGGTACATTTAACCTGCTACCATTTCTTTCTAATCAATACAAATATGACTTTTTCTTTTTCAGTAACTTCCTTCTTTTTAATGGAGTATTAACAAAATTATGTGTCTTTTCCTATTTTCTTATTTAAAGACACACTATAAATATCAAATTAAAGAGTTAGAATTATAATGAAAACATATACAAACATAAGAACATCCTTCTTTTTATTAGTTAAGCAAATAGATTTTGTGCCTTTTTTCATATCGATAATGGAGAGATAAACAATTGAAAATCAAGAAGAAATGTCAGTCAATCGATCAATACAGAAATATCATCCTTCTTTGTGGTTCGATCCTTCTTCGAATTTCACATGTAAAAATTTTAATACAACGAATTGCCTTTTATGAACTTTTGTTACTTTTTTTTTTTTAGTGGATTCATAATCTGTGTTTCAAGTTGTCATAATTGAGGGAGATTATGCTTTTCTAGATGCTCGAAGTAAATACATTGTTAAGATTTTATTATCGAATTTATGCATTTTTTGTGGGTACTCTCTCTCTCTCTCTCTCTCTCTCTCTCTCTCTCTCTATCTATCTATCTATCTATCTATCTATCTATATATTGTCAGTTTTGTAATCAATCTGACAGATACTCAGATTATTTTGTATTAATTATTTTTTTTCCTTTGATTTAATAAGATTGAAAAAATTTTCTTTCATATATTTAATGGAATTATATATAGGTAATTATTTCTTCTAAACATATAATTTTATATTGTAGCCCTTTTTTATTTTATAATAGGATATAAATTCATTAATTAAAAAAAATGTAGGATTTCAAAATGGTGAAAGAATTTTAATTTATACTTCTTTATTTGATAGGGATTGAACATATTAATGAGAGATTTACTATTTTCGATAATGACTACTTTTTTATATGAACTAACTATTATTTTTCTTGATCGCTCTTCGCTTTTGGTGAACTAATGTTTTGTTAAAAAAAATTATTTTCTTCATTCTTTCGTTCTAATTATGTTAAAAATATTTAAAATACATTATTAGAGAAATTTTAAATTTTTGTATTAAAAAGCCCAAAGTTAACAAGAGATCAACCAAGAGTTTCCTCCACTAAGTAGATCTTCTCGCCTTCTACAACTTTTTAAGTAACAAATTTTTGATATATTGTATGCCGAAAATATATTGTTGTCATTATAATTAAATTGTTTATATATGATTACATTAATGTAATTTAACCACATTTATTTTTCAAAGTTGGAAAATTTGTGGCTTTGACTATATTAAACGAATATATATATATATATATATATATATATATATATATATTGTTGTCCATTAAAAAAATTATAATGTAAAGTATTTCAAAAATGACATGATCATAATTCATAATGAAATTTATTTTTTATTTATTGGTTATTACAACTTTTTCAAAAGTACCTATAAAATGTTATGAAATTTGGTCCATATTTTTAAAATTGTATATATTCATGTTGATGGTCAATAGTAATTCTTATTAGGTGGTAATAAATTTAATAAATAATTAAGTAAATAAATTATGACCCGCGAAGTGCGGACATATTCACTAGTAAAGGGATAATGAAGTTTTATACTAATAAAATCCCATACCACTAGAGTTAGCAGCTTCACAACTTCCTCCACTCATCTCCACAACAAATGTACTACGAGACTAGGTAATAAAGAGTGACATAGACGTTACAAAAGAGCTCAGAATAGTTTTGGGGTGTAACACTGTGGTTGTTCCTATCCTTTTTAGTCAAAGGACTTTGTACCTATTCTTTCTAAGAGAAAGGTGTTCCAGATGTTGACATTCTCAGTCTTTTTTTTCTTTCTATGTGGATAAATAAAGTTCAATTTAGATCAATCAATTTTTGCCTATTAGTCCATTATTATGGGCATATATATAGATCTTCTTAGGTCTTATTTGACTATCCACAAAATAGTTTTCAGCAACCCTTGAGAGAGAAATACAACATATCTTCGCACTAAAATTTCAACAAGAGTAGTCAAATTTAAATTATAATTTCTGTTTTGTTTCTTGTCCGATTGAGCTAATTTTTGACAAGATTGTTCCTCTCATCTCAATCTTTGATTAGGAACTAACAGGATTAGATTTGGCAGCCTGTAGCTCCTATTTTTAATCCGTGAATATTAGTTACATTTTTTGTGTTTTTGCTCCTTATTATTCTCTAGTTTTGGTGCAATCTTGTTATATTGTTGCTCATTGTTTGACACTTATTTTGTGGCCAATTTTGGAGAACAATATTGTAACTCTTGGTGATTATAGTGGAGGTTTCGGTCCCGTGATTTTTTTAATCTTCACATCAAAGGATTTTCCACATAAATTTGGTGTCTCATGTGATAGGTTTTATTTTTGTCTTATCGTATTTGCGTGACTGATTTATTTACTATCTTATTACCATTATGCTTGGGTTTGTTTATTTCTTCTTGATTCAAATTGAAAGGGAAAGTTTAGACTTGGGTATTCTTCTGCAGCTACCTTGTCGTCCACTTGACAGTGTCTTGTCTCTTTCCCAATACAGTGGTATCAAAGCATTGATTGTTATGATTGTCGATTTGAATAATGGAGGCAAATATGAGAAAAATGGTGTGTTTGAATGGAAGTAATTATCATACATGAAAACGCAAGATGAAAGATCTTCTGTTTGTCAAAAAAATGCATTTGCCTGTGTTTGCGTCTACTAAACCTCAATCCATGACAGATGAGAAATGGAAATTTGAGCACCTACAAGTTTGTAGTTATATCAGACATGGGTTGAAGATAATAGTAGAAACCATATTTTGAATGAGACATATGCAAGAAGTTTGTGGGACAAGCTCGAGACACTTTATGCTTCGAAGGCTGACAATAACAAGTTGTTCCTGCTTAAGCAATTGATGAATATCATGAATAAAAAGTGCATTCCTATTTTTGATCACATAAATGATTTTCAGGGTATCTTTGACCAGCTGTCTGGAATGAGTGTAAAGTTCAATGAAGAAATTCAGGGACTTTGGCTTCTTAATACTCTACCAGATTCTTGAGAAACTCTTTGAGTTTCTTTAACTGATTCTGCTCCTAGTGGCGTTGTAACTATGGAATTTGCTAAGAATATTGTCTTAAATAAAGAAATGAGAAGAAGATCTCATGCCTCATCTTCTTTATCTTCACACTCTGATATTTTGGTTACTGAAGAAAGAGAGAGAGAAACAAGTCCAGAGGCCCAAATAATAAAGATAAAAGTAGAAGCAAGTCGAGATCCAAATTCAAAAATTTTACATGTGACTATTGCAACAAAAAGGGGCATATCATGAAATATTGTTACAAGCATAAGAGAGATACGAGATGGTAAAAGAAAAAAGGTGATAATAAAAATTATGTTGCTATTGTTGCTAATGATGATCTTCTTGTTGCTTATAGTGAGAATGCCATTAATCTTGTTCATGATGAGTCTAGCTGGTTTGTGGATTCTGATGCTAATTTTCATGTTATGCCAAAGAAGGAATTATTTTCTTCTTATACTCCAGGTAATTTTGGGATGCTGAAAATGGGAAATAATGATAAAGTTAAAGTACTTGGCATCAGTACTGTTTGTTTGGAAAGTAACAATGGTTCCAAACTAGTTCTCAATAATGTCAAGCATGCTCTAGATGTACGCTTGAGTCTAATTTTTATAGGTAACCTTGGTGATGAGGGTTTTGATAACACCCTTAGTGCTGGCCAGTAGAAGCTTACTAGAGGTTCGATGATTGTGGCTCGAGGTGATATATTATCTAACAAGTACGTATTTTAGGGCTCCATTTCTAGAGGCTTAGTAAACTTGATAAAGAATAATACTTCATCAGATTTATTGCATAGAAGGTTGATTCATATGAGTCATAAGGTAATTAATAGTTTAACTAAGAAAATTTTACTTTCTGGAGTGAAACAAGCAAAGCTGAAGAAGTGTGTTCATTGCTTAGCCAGTAAATAGACTAGAGTTGCTTTTTAGAGTCATCCGTCTTCAAGAAAACTTGATTTGCTAAAGTTGGTACATTTTGATTTGTGTGGTCCTTTTAAAGTATGATCTCATGGCGATGCACTTTACTTTGTGATTTTTATTGATGATCATTCTCGCAAACTCTGAGTATTTTCTTTGAAGTCCAAGGATCAAGTACTTGATGTGTTCAAGAGTTTTCAGGCCTTAGTTGAGAGGTAGAAAAACATCTGCTCAAATAATAGTGGTGATTATATTGATTCTTTTGATAGATATTGCAGAGAGCAGGATATTTAATATTAGAAAACTCCTCCAAAGACTCCTCAACTAAATAGTTTAGCAAGAGGATGAACAAAATTCTAGTTGAGAGGGTTAGATGTATGCTTTTAGATGTTAAGCTGTCAGATTCCTTTTGGGAAGAAACACTTAATACTGTTGCCTATGTTATTAATTTATCTCCTGCCGTTGCTTTGGATGGTGATGTTCATAACGGAGTTTGGTTCGGTAAGAATGTTTCTTATGATTATCTTAAAATTTTTTGGTGTAAAGTCTTTGTGCATGTTCCTAAGGATGAAAGGTCAAAGTTAGATGTTATAACTAAGCAGTGTATCTTCATTGATTATGGTAAAGATGAATTTGGCTATTATTTTTATGATCCAGTTGAGAAGAAACTTGTTATAAGTTGTGGTGTTGTATTATTTGAAGATCAAACAATTGAAGATTTTGACCAAGCTGAAAAGGGTGATTCTCAAAGTAGTGAGAGCCTAGTTAATGTTGATATAGTTTGTTTGACTATTGCTCCTGAAGAAAATCTTCATGATGATGAAAATCAAGTTGATAAAGATGATAATCATGTTCAGAATGACCATCATGATGTTGTTGATGCTCCAGTGTAAGTTGCTATAATTGATCAACAATCAATTATTGATGCTCCAGAGAGTTCTCTTAGATGATCTACTAGAGAAAGAATACCTTTATCTCGTTATTCTCCCAATGAATATATACTCTTGACCGACGAAGGAAAATCTGAGAGTCTTGATGTACCCATGGAAAGTGAAGAAAAAGAAAAGTGATTTAATGCTATGAAAGATAAGATAAACTCTATATAATAATCATACCTTTGATTTGGTTAAGCTACCTAAATGTAAAAAAACTTTGAAAAATAGGTGGATTGTTTGGGTGAAACATGAAAATGGTAATTCAGTTTTACGATACAAAGCTAGATCGATAGTGAAGGGATTTAACTAAAAAACGGAAGTTGATTTTGATGAGATATTCTCTCAGTTATGAAGATGTCATTCATTTACGTGGTTCTAGGCTTATCTGCAAGTCTAGATTTAGAGATTGAGGAAATGAATGTTAAAACTACTTTTCTCCATAGTGACTTAGATGAAGAAATTTATATGGAGCAATTCAAAGGTTTTAAGGTCAAGAGAAAAGAGAATTACGTTTGCAAATTAAAGAAGAAAGTTTGGTTCCTTAATGAGTCAGCAGAGTTTTAAGAAGATTACTTCAAACTATTGTATTTTTGTGCAAAAATTCTCTGATGTTGACTTTATTATTGTATTGTTTTGTGTTGATGGCATATTTATTGTTGGTCATAATGCTTGCAGAATTCAGAAGTTGAAGCAAAAGTTGAGTAAGTCTTTTTCATGAAAGACTTGGGACCAACAAGGCAAATTCTTGGCCCTCAGATTGTCCGTGACAGAAAGGCCAAGAAGTTGTGGTTATCACAAGAGAGATGCATTCAGAAAGTACTTCGAATATTCAACATGAATAAGGCTAAGGTTGTCAGTATATCTTTAGCTATGCATTTCAAATTGCGCGAAAATCAGTATCCTTCCAATGATGACGAGAAGAAAGATATGAAAAAAGTTTCTTATGCTTCAGCTGTTGGTAGTTTGATGTATGCAATGATTTGTACAAGATTGAATATTTCTCATGTTGTTGATATTGTTAGCCGTTTTCTTCCTAATCCGGAAAGAAAATATTGGAATGATGTAAAGTGGATTATGAGATATCTTTATGACACTTCTAGTCTGAGTTTGTGTTTTGGTATAGGAAAATCTATTCTTTGCGGTTATACAAATTCAGACATGGCTGATGATGTTGATACTCATAAATTACTTCAAGGTATTTGGTTACTTTTACAGAGGGAGTTGTGTCTTGGCAATCTAGGTTACAAAAATATGTTGTTCTATCTACTGCAGAAGCTGGACTTATTGTTGTCATTAAAGCTTGTAAAGAATTTCTTTGGATGAAGAAATTCTTGGGCAAACTTGGTTGTGCTCAAGAGAGATATGTGCTTTATTGCGGTAATCAAAGTGCTATGCATATTGGCGAGAATTCTACATTTCATGATCGGTCTAAACACATTGATGTGAGATACCATTGGATTCGAGATGTGTGGGATTCTAAGTTGCTTGAACTTGAGAAGATTCATACGGACGATAATGGTTTTGACATGATGACTAAAGCTTTGCCAAGAGGAAAGTTTGAATATTGTTGCATGATAGCCAGAATGGCGGTCTCTTCCAGATAGTCATGAGGGGGAAATTATTGAGTTATTGAGTCTTTTTCTCTTCCTATGTGGATAAATAAAAGAAAAAATTTCAAAAATAGCAACTATAGAGCATTAATTGTAACTTTTATAGCAACAGTTTTAAAATTACAAAAAATAGCAATATGTATTTTGTATTTGAGTAAACTATTGCTATTTAAATACATATACAATTAAAGATTCCGCTCCTAATTTAACTCAAATCTGTTTGAGTTTAATAAGGAAAAACAGTTCTTTAATTTAAGGGACATTTAATTTTATAGATTTCTTAACCTTTTAGAACTCTTTTTTTACCACAATCGTTAAATTACAGCTACTAATTCAAATCAAAAACGATTTTCATAATCAGCATCTCAATTCAAATCCAAAATAAGATTCACATTCAAAAATATTTTTCTTCAAGTTATTTTTTATGCTGATCGACTAACATTTTGAAGAAAAGATTAAAAATACAACGGTGCAATTACAGGTATTGTTCATCAAACTTAATTCTATTTGTGGTTTACTAAAATAAAAGTGTGAAGATTGATGAAGAAATTGTAACAAATTAGTGTAGCAGTTGAAGGTTTCAAAAAATTTGAGATCGTATATCAATTTTCTCAGTTGTCGATAAAAAATTGTTTAAGCGAATTTTTCTTTTTCAATTTCAAATTTGCCCTTATTGTTCTGTTATTTGAAAGTTGAGATGAAATTTTTGTCATTAAATTTAATTTTAATTTAGAATAACTAGTGTTTGACTAATTTTTTTTCTTTTTGAATTCGTTTTACAGTTTTGTATAAACGAATTAGTTGTTGTTATAGTACGTATTTGATATTTAATTTTATATTTATTATTTTTTTGTGTTCTGGAGATTGACAATGGAAAACATACCGGTTCTTGTTAAACACTCTTGTAGATGGACATATAAACAACATTATGAAGATTACATATGTTTCCAGATATATGTATTTATAATATACAAATGCGGTACATTTATGTGTTCACTGGCAGTTTCATATGTTTCCAGCTGTATGTATTTATAATATACATATGCAGTTTGTATATACAAATTAGCTGTTGTATATAGTATGTATTTGAGATTTAAACAAACTTGATTCTATTTGTGATTTTCATAAAATAAAATTACAAAAATTACTGAAAAACTTGTAATAAAATTGCGTAACAGTCGTGAAATTTAAAAATTTGAGATCATATATCAATTTTATCAGTTCTCAAAAAAATGATTTGATCGAAATTCTTTTTTTTTTTAAATTCAAAGTTATCTGTGTTATTATGTTATGTGAAAATTGAGATACAATTGTTATATGTTTCATTTGAATTTTAGTCAATTATAACTAGTATTCGAATAAAAGATTTATTTTTGTTGGAATTTTTTTTTGCAGTTTGTATATACGAATTAGTTGTTGTATATAGTACCTATTTGATATTTAATTTTATTTTTACTGTTTTTTTATGTTCTAGAGATTGACAATGGGAAGTTTACCTGTTCTTGTTAAACACACTTGTAGGTGGACATATAAACAACATTATGAAAATTACATATGTTTCCAGCTGTATGTATTTTATAATATGCATATTCAGTACGTTTATGTGTTCACTGACAATTTTATACGTTCCCAACTGTATGTATTTATAATATACATATGCAGCATTTTATGTAAAAATCATGTATTCTTATATGTATTTTTTTAATATGCAGGACATATATTTCCTTTGGCATATGGTATACTTGATTCTGAAAATGATGCATCTTGGACTTGGTTCTTTGAAAATCTAAAGAAAACACGTGGTGAAAAAAAACATATAATGAAACTGCAAGCATCATAAAAGTTGTTGTTGGTGTGTACAATGATGTTCCACATTATGCATGTATTTAGCGTCTATGAGAAAGTGTATAATAATATTGTTATAGTTTAAATGTTGCAGTTATAGTTTAATGTTGATTTGTTTATGATTAGCATTATGTCAAAAAAAAAATTGCTTCATTTTTTTACTGATAATTATATGATTATAAATTTTTATAAAAAATTTGATGTTATTGAACTTGTTATAGCTAAATTGTTGCAATTTTTTTTTACTGAACTTGCTTAACTTAATTCATTATGAATATATTGTACAAGACATAGAATATCATGGATTTATACCTAAGAAATTGGAGGCCACACTTATCAAATTTTTAATCTGAAAAAATACATATGAGAATCTATTAAGTACCAATGCCCATCTATTAAAACTTAGAATAAGTTAACATACCTTTATGTAATAAATAAAAAATACATATAAAGATATATCAATTACGAAATCAAAACTTCAAATAAATATAATTTTTTTAACAAAAATATGCATTGATCATACATAAATATGCATTATTCATAGATATATATGCATAATTGAGA
Source organism: Capsicum annuum (assembly GCF_002878395.1). Lineage (NCBI taxonomy): Eukaryota > Viridiplantae > Streptophyta > Magnoliopsida > Solanales > Solanaceae > Capsicum > Capsicum annuum. The sequence continues at coordinate 214,472,596 of NC_061120.1, read as the reverse complement.
AAAATCTATTGATAACTCATAAATACATATGCATATCTTCTAAAATACATATGTATATCTGGTAAAATGCTATTGTTACAAAACATCTTGTACTGATTTTTCGTTAACATAGACTTAATACGATCTTCAATGTTGTTGATCGTATGACATCCTGTATGTGGAGTAAATTTGGGCAATACTCTTGCCATGTATATCTGATCACGCAACACCTATACACCACAAAAATACAATTATATGTCAAAACAGTGACACATATGTATTTATAATATACATCTTACAGTTTTATTATACAATATATCATAAAATTATCATATGTATTTTGTGAATACATCACTATTCCAAATCTAAATTATCAAACATCAAAATACAAACATTGTCATCCTCTCAGAAATATCGAATACAAGTGAGAAATAAATATAAATATTAGCAATAACAAAAAAAACATATCTAACTGATAATAAATACATTTCATATATTACAAACAAATCAAATATATATGTAATTTATTTATACATAACAGGTACAAAAATCATGCTTATCATAAAGAAAGAAGTACATATCATAGTCAAAATCCAATGAATAACAAATACAATATAAATACAAATCTTAGCAATATGTATTCATAAAACATATCTAAACTGTGGCATATATATACTTTACATTTAAAAGCAGTGGCACTTAATTTGTATTTACAGAATACATATTATACTTATATTACAACATATACATATCTATTTTATGAATGGTCCAAATTTAAGTAACCAGAATATAATACAAATACATATCAATTACAAATACAAATATCTTAAATACAAAAATCATGCTTATGAAGAAGAAGTAAGCATATGCCATTGTCAAAATCTAATGAATAGCAAATACAACTTAACAACAAATATAAATTTTATAAGTGGTTGCTATTGATTCTTCTTCTAATGAAATCAAAACGTCTATATTTACACTCCTCCTTTATCTTCTTGATCATCATATGTGGTTGTGGTACTGCTTGATTCCAAAGTGCTTCATTCTCCATTGTGATCATGTTTGCAAGAATCAAAAACTTTGAAGTATCTCCGTTGAGGTCACTGATTCTTCTATATATGCATTATTTGAGCGTTAATCATCTTCATTTCTACTTAGCTTAGTCATAAGATCATTGCAGAAGGCAAAACAAACTGTTCATTAACGAGTAAACTTACAGTCAGTCAAATTGATCAGAACAAAAATGCTTGAGGATATTGGTCATTCAAATCCAAAAATTTCAACCTCTCTGTCAAAAGAGCATTGACTAAGTCTACTGAAAATTTTTGGTGAAGAGCTAGAGTCCAGCAGCCTCACAAGCATCGGAACAATCCTCTGCGTCACTACAACTAGCACACTATTATCATCTTTGTTTAACAACTCAAGCAACGAGTTTAACACTGAGTTCTCTGACTCATAGTCCTGATCTGAAGCCGAGTTTTCTCACAGAAGAATGTGGAAAAAGAATGCCCCAGAAATTTCAACATATAAAAAAAAAAAAAAAAAAAAAAAAAAAAAACCCCAAAAATAATAACACTAAAGAATGTGCAAAAAAATACTGAAAATAAATTACATAAAAGAACTTAAATGGAAAAGATAACATGAATCAATTGTAAAATCAACTTACCTTAATAGAGGGGATAATAGTTATCAAGAATTTCAGAGAAAAAATCGGAATTTGAAGAAATAGCCTAAAAAAATTATATTGGAGAGAATTGAAAATGGTAAAGTAGCATGAAAATAGGATCAGGTAACTTTATAGGTTAAAGACACGTGCTTTTGAATAAAAAAGGTAAAATATTGCTACTTTTGTTATTAGTTGTAATTTTGATAAACTATTGCTATTACTTGTAATTAATGTCTTAGGTTTTGCTAATTTGTGTATTTTTTCCTAAATAAAACTCAATTTGGACCAACGCACTTTACCCGTAGGCCTATTACTATGGGGCATATAGATAGATCTTTTTAGGTCTTATTTTACTATCCATAAAAGAGTTTTGAGCAGACATTGAGAGAAAAATATAGCAAATTTTTGCACTAAAATTTCAGCCACAACGGTCAACTTCAAATTGCAATTTTCGCTTCGTTTCTTGTCCGTTGAGCTGATTTTTGGACTGATTGTTCCTCTCATCTCAATCTTTGATTAGGAACTGACGGAGTTGGATTTGTGGCTTGTAGCTCCTGTTTTTATTCGTGAACAGTAGTTGCGTTTTTTGTGTTTTTGCTCCTTATTATTCTCTAGTTTTGGTGCAATCTTATTGTGTTATTGCTCGTTGTTTGGCATTTGTTTTGTGGCCAATTTTGGAGAATAATATTATAACTTTTGGTGATAATAATGGAGATTTTAATCCCATGATTTTTTACTCTTCACATCGAAGAATTTTTCACGTAAATTTGGTATCTCGGGTAATTGATTTTTTTCTTGTCTTATCGGATTTGCATAATTGATTTATTTACTGCCTTATTACCATTGTGCCTGAATTTGTTTGTTTCCTCTTCATTCAAATTAAAAGGGAAAGTTTAGACTTGGGTATTCTTTCGCTGCTACCTTGTCGTGCACTTTGATAGTGCCTTGCCTCTTTCCCAACATCAGAGACATCTTCCAATTGATTTTGGATTTTCTTGACTTCATACCTTTCCTTACCGTGAAAAAGAAGTTCCGGCAGCACCTTCAATTCATATCGATTTTGAATTTTCCTTGCCTCAAAGAGTGTTTACACCAAATCAATGAATAATTAAACACATATATTACATTGACTACTATCATTCCATTATTTAACGTACATTCTCACCTCATTAAGTCACTTTAATAAATTTCGATAATTTGGTGTAAATACCTAGTAACTAAAGATGAGTTCAAGTGTTCAACAGCTGCCTAGCCGACAAGTTATGTATTTAAAAAGTGCTTCTTTTTCCAACCCAAGGAAAAACAAGAGATGTTGATCTACATGGAACATTTTTACCTTACAATGAACTTAGAGAACCTTATCAAAGCTTCAGGTGCCTGTATACGAGAATAGCGAATTGAAATCAACCACAAGTGAGATTATTGAATTTGTGAGTAAAGTATGGAAGCCATATGCCAGTGAGGAGGATTTCAAGTCTAGAAGAAACCATGAAGAAGATTAGCATTCATACTGGAAATGCTTACAGTAACTGAAAGGAAACTACCAAAACTATGTCGTCCACGTATTTCCAGTATGAATGCTTGTAACTGAAAGGAAACTACCAAAATTACGTCCTCCACATAATTCCAAAGTTAGAAATATAAAAATGTACCATAGAAAAACTCATCTAGAGAAGTAGACACAGCCAAGGCAATCTCACAAAGGATGCTGGCAAGAGCTGCCAGCGGAGGCCCTCCGCGACGATCTCTCCTGAACAAGGATTTGAACCAAGAATGAGGAAGTGAATGGACAATGACTAGCTAACATTAAATTCAACGATATAACAAACACAATGCACCTACACATTGATCATTTGTACATGAAACTGGATGCTAGAAGGGGGGAGCTTGTTCTATGCAGCTGATACTTAGGCTCTGGAGGTGGAACACTTGGTAACACCTTCTCTATCTCCTGCAAGTAAAACCATATTAACATTATAATCTGTGAGACTGACAGCTGATAAACACGAGAAATTGAGGCAATGAAGAGCTCTCAAATACTCTCAAATTTTTGAGAAGACAACATATCATCAAGAAATAAGCAGCTATTTCGCTATTAGAACAATAAATATGACATACGAGTCAATTATGAAAAGGCATTCCAAAGATTTACTTGCAAAATTTTTTTGATTAATATTTTAGATGGCCAAGATCATGTAAGGCCAAAGCAATTCCATGATACTCAACCAAAGAACTATAGGTCACAGAAAAAACTCTATTGTTCCTCCAAGGCTCCCCTGCACCAAAACTTGTAATGACGGTATCGGATTCCCAGAAACAACAACATACCTAGTATATCCCCACAAAATAGGGTCGGGGGAGGGTAAGTTTACGCAGTCCATACCACTACCTCAAAGGTAAAATGGAAAACAGAGCAACATGATCACCTGGGTAACATCAGAACCCTTCTCAGGTTCAGGGCCCAATGACAACAGTTTCTCTATTTTAACTGATGGAGCTTCCCTCTCCGGGCACTCTTTCCCTTCTATCCTCCGACGCTTTCCAGCCTAGTAAAGGCAAAGAGAACATAAAGCTTTTCACCATCATGGGGAAGGAATATTTGGAACCTAAAAGCACTTACTTGATCAGCTTCTAGTGCAGCATGATCAGCACCAGGGTGCTTTCTTCTTTCTTCAGCCTCAACCCTGGTTGTGACAAGCACAAGGGCACTTTCCTCATTCGCTCTTTGCGGTACTACAAGATATTCTTCAGGAAATTTTGGCCCGTCCACCTGCAGAGCGTTATTCACCAAAATAAGTCATCGGGCTAGCAGAAGATTCAATGAAGCAGGTTTATATTTAGGCAGAGAAGACATTCCCTCCCCCTCTACCAATTTGCATCTTCCTGCCCATACCAGGAATAAGACCAGGAAAAAAAGGATACCAAAGTAGTTTTTCACCTACATTTGGAGATGACGCTGGTGTCAGATGAGCTGCCGTCTGTAGATTTGCTAGTAGAACAGAAAATGGTATGGGCATCAACCCAGGAATTCCAAGTATACGCTTATCGGCACCTGCAGACATCACAACTTTTTTATGCTGCAAACCAGCAACTCCCATTACAGCAGAAGAATGCCCTCTATGCAACTCTTTAGGCTTCCATGACTGTTCTCCATCTTTATCAGTCCACAAGACAACTGCATGATCACTACCACCAGTAACAAAACAGCCCTCCTCCCATGGCATGAACATTATGTTGTTAATGATTCCTTTGACATGGGGCTTCTCCTCCAAGAAATTCACTCGCATATTCTGTTAATACACCAGGATAAGAGAGCAGAGGAGAGAAAAAATCCAAGAGTACGTTGACACAATAGAGTATGCAAGAGATACAATCAAATGAGACATAACCAAGTGTAAGGCTTGAGACTTTGTCAATTGTGATAATGACAAAGAGAAAAAAAACAATGCACCTATAGTTCATAGAGTTTAGGCTGGAGGAGCCGCTTATAAAAATCAGGCTTAGCTGATAGGTCTCCATGGTTTTTTTATCTTCAGTAGAGGGAAGAGATCTCAGAGTTTTTCTATGTACTAGTTGACAGAGGACATACTACACCCCTCTTGGATGTTTACTTTTTAACTAGTCTAAGAATCAAACATGCTGCTGCCTCTATATTTTTGAACCTATTTGCTTTTTCGAAGCAAAATCATGCAAGAGAGGAAGACATAGATTCCCGAGAGCAGAGTTGTATTCATAAAAAGGGGAAGGAAAGCCTGAGAGCATGGAGTGTTGCCCCCTTAGCAATCATGTCGGTCATTTGAAAGAGAGGAATAGGAGGGCTTTGGAAGGGATGGAACTTGATTTCGCAAAATTAAAGAACAATGTTTTGTACCTAATTTGCTTTTGGTGTACTTGTGAGGTCCCAATTTGCATAGAGAAATGGACCTCTTATATTGAGAACCACATTTTGGTGTAGGTTCTCGTCTTTTGGTATGTGTATCTAGGACTCCACCAAATGTTAATAAAATTATAGGAAAAGGCTCAAATATTTAACTATTTCTGGCTCATTTATGTTATCCGTTAAAAGTTGGGCTCATTCATGCCATCGCCGTAACAAAATTGGCTCATCCATGCCATTACTTTTAACAGCCGGTTTTTAGAAAACAGTTTTGCCGTGTGACAGCATATTAGAGATCCACGTTATTTTTTAAATTTTTTAAATTTTTTTTAAAATTTTTTTTTTAATCCATTAAAAAGAATCCACCCAATTTTTGATCCATTAAAAATTAGTTTGATCTATGACGATTAGGTTAATAGTAGAGTTAAAATTTTCATTAAAAGATTTTAAAATAACATAAAAATATATATGAAGAAATCAATGAATATATATAATATACATTAATTTATTTTATACTCCCACACAAATATATACTCCCATGTTATCTAACTTATCAAAAATATATTGGATTTACTTCTTTTTTTATATATGCCAACTGGCCTTAGACTATATCATCCAAATTCCATGTCATCTTCATTTTATTCTTTCTTCTTAGATATTTTATTTCATTAAAGAGAAAAGAACAATAAAATTTTGGAATTAATCAATTCATTGAATTAAGTATATAATGAAATGATAAAGACTATACATACATAATACTTGTGAGTTGTAACTTGCATGCATGACTTATATATTGTTTTTATTCAATTTCTAATTAGGATTGGACCACTTAAAATTAATTATATAAGGATATAAAACTATGACGTCTCACCAATTTTTATGTAACTATATCATTAAATGAAATTGTAATTTAAGAAAAACATAATTGTAATTTAGACAAATATTCTACCTCCAATGATTAATGTTGATTGACAAATAATTATCTTAATATATGATTGTGTCAAAACATTAAACGACATATTAAAAAAGATGAAAAGGAGCAGTATAATGAGTATTTGAGAGAACAATGTCCCACTTGAAAAGTAAAAAAGAAATGAAATTATTTATAAAATATCGGATATTTAAGGTTTCTTGAAAAAAAAATATCAATTTGGTTCAAAGCGAATGATATCATACAATATTAAAAGTATTTTGTGGTAATTAATTAGCACAATAATTGATATCAACGTCACTGTACTGAAATTTTTGCAGGATGAGTATGAGGATGATAAAGTGACGGCAAAAGACGTATTGTCTTATTGTCTTTGCTTGTCTATGGATCAATTTACTATATTTGACCATAATTTTAAGCCGCATACAACAAAAAAAAAAGAGTCAATGAGCTTTGTAACTATAAATACTCGGATGATATGAGGCGATACACAAATAATCTCAAAATTAACTAATTAACAGTAATTAATCAAGTAAAACTTAGTTCAAAGAGAGATGATCATATTATTGATCCATATTGTGAACAGAGTCACACGTGAAAGCCAGAAAAGGAAAAAAAACTATTGATATGGGGCAATATACAAATAATCTCAAATTTTAAAAGTATAGATCAAACTAATTTTTAATGGATCAAAAAGTGGGGTGGATTCTTTTTAATGCATCACAAAAAAAAAAAAATTTAAAAAAATAATTTTAAAAAAAAATAACGTGGACCTCTGATATGCCGCCACGTGGCAAAGTTGTTTTCAAAAAAACGGCTGTTAAAAGTAATGGCATGGATGAGCCAGTTTTGTAACGGCGATGGCATGAATGAGCCCAACTTTTAAGGGATGGCATAAATGAGTCATTTCTGATAGTTCAGTGGCATATTTGAACATTTTCCCTAAAATTATTTACCTCATCAAAAATGAACGGCACGGATGAATGAGCAATCATCAATCAGAGAAAAAACTAGCCCCAATTAGAATCAGGTCACATAACCTTGGAAATTAGAAACAGAGTGAACTAAAGCACATCCATGCTTTATGCTCCCCCCCGCCCCGCTCCATTTCTCTCTGTCTGCTGGTGTCTCTCTATAAAGAAATTACATTAATGGGGGGAGAAAAGTATAAACCATAAATGGTGCTCTTAAAAGTCAAAAAGATATTGATCTTGAAACATTTGACATGCCACTTTTACCAAATACACTACTAACTAAGTCTTTTCCATTAAATTAAAAAAAGCCTTCTCCATGCGGCTTACTTTTAGCGACAACCAAAACCTCAACATTTGCTGGTCAAGTAATTCCCAAGTGAATCCTTGACAAACAGCTTAAGAACCCTAATTCAAGAAATTAGAAGAGTTGATTTTGCTACAAACTCTCACTAACAAAATTTTTGTTTTGAGTCTTGTTTGTCCCTACATCTGTTAGACCATACATTCCCATACACCACCCTGTACATATACATTAAGATTGGAAGTGAAACAGGATTTATCATTATGTCATGTCCATGCACAAATTCTTTTTCAATCATGCATATTTTACAGTCAAATGATATTTGCCATACACTGCCATCAACAAAATTTCCTAGAAATACCTCTTTTTCCTTGTTAAGATTCATTATTGAAATTTGTGAATCCCCATCATCAGCACTGTACACAGAAAAAAGACTGCCGCCTTCTGGATGCCAGGCTACGTCTTCTGGCCATCTTCTATACTTACGTGTAAAGCAATCAGTGCTACTGAGAAGATTGGCACATGACCTGATTACCAAAGTGACTCAACATCAAAACAGAAGCATTTGATGATGCAAAGGGAAAATGAATTTACATTTTTAAAGTTGTTGCTTATTAAGTGGGGAAATAGATACAAATGCAGCTCTAGTAGTTGGATGTTAAAAACTTGGCATACCCTCTATCCTGCACCTGCCACAAGTTGACAACCCCATCCAATGAACTGCATGTTAAGAACTTCTGAGTGAGCATTTCTAAACAAATAACAATATATTCAAAACCAGATGGTTCCATTTGATGCGGAAGGTTGAAAATTGTATACAAAAGACCGAGAAACATGAGTAACAGGCTGTTCTCAGGAGAAAGCAAGTACAGTGCAGCATTCTATCACGGAAAGTAGGAAACAGTGTTATATCAAGGCAAATTAAACCCAATATGAAAAAAAAATGACTGATTGCAGTCTGCAATTTAAGAACTCGATTTAATTGTTCAGGTACGAACATCTTCAGATTCCAAAAGATCTAATCATGTGACATGAGTGTAGGATCTCTTAATTAAATTAAAGCCGTTACGCATGTGATGAAATCTTGCTTTCTTAAAATGTTGTTGCTGGAAACTGTTACACATTGCTCCACCAACTCCGAATATATATATATATATATATATATATATATATATGTGTGTGTATGTATGTATGTATGTATGT
>NC_061120.1:214357741-214460665 GCF_002878395.1 Capsicum annuum | reverse complement strand
GGGGGGGAGCCCTGTTCTACAGTTAGTCCATCTATAATTCATTTAAGATCAAGAAGCAATGAAGGAAATGCATCGACAATCACAACTGTCATCTACAAAAAGTGGATAAACTTCCAATCTACCTGCTCGCAAAAAGTTGATCATCTGTAGGAGACAAGACAATAGTTCTCATCTTTCGCTTGTGTTGACTATGCATGACACTGCAGCAACAACAACAACAACAAACCCAGTATATTCCTACATAGTGGGGTCTAGGGAGGGTAGAATGTACGCAGTCCATACTACTACCTCTAGGGAGGTAGAGAGGTTGTTTCCGATAGATCCCCGGCTCAAGACAAAAGACATTAAACAGAAACATCAAAATCGTAGAACATGATACATGTAAAATAGGTACGACACTCGCAATTAGAGAAAAGAAAAAAGAAATACATACGTAAATCAATAACTAAAGCCATAAATAAATAGATAAATACATAAATTTGCCAACAAACGACCGCAAGTCCACCTGCTTACTGACTACTACTACTCCACACCCTTAGCCCTCTACTCTAATGCTTTTCCTCCATAACTTTCTATCCAGGGGCATGTCCTCAGTCAGCTATAACTGCTCCATGTCACGTTTAATCACTTCTCACCAGTGTTTTTTCGGTCTACCCCTACCCCGCTTGAAACCTTCCAAGGCCAACCTCTCACACCTACCAACTGAGGCATCTGTGCCCCTCCTCATCACATGACCAAACCATCTCAACCTCACTTCTCGAATTTTATCCTCCACCGACATCACTCCCATCTTCTCTCGAATAATTTCATTCCTAACCCTATCAGCCCTAGTGAATCCACACATCCAGTGTAACATTCTCATTTCCGCCACCTTCAACTTTTGGATATGAGAACTCTTAACCGGCCAACACTCTGCTCCATACAACATAGCAGGCCGAACTGCAACTCTATAGAATTTGCCTTTTAGTTTGAGGGGCACCTTCTTATCGCATAAAATTCTCGAAGCCAGCCTCCATTTCATCCAACCTGCCCCCATGCGGTAAGATACATCCTCATTTATCTCTCCATTCCCCTAAATCGTAGACCCGAGATACTTAAAACTATCCCTCTTGCAAACCACCTAAGAATCCAACTTTACTACCACCTCCTCTTCTTGCCTCGAGTCACTAAACTTGCACTCCAAGTACTCCGTCTTGGTCCTACTCAACTGAAAACCTTTAGACTCTAGGGTCTCTCTCAAAATCTCCAGCTTATCATTAACCCCTTGTCGTGATTCATCAATCAGAACTATATCATCCACAAAAAGCATACATCAAGGTACCTCACCTTGTATATGTCGCGTCAGCACATCCATCACCAAAGCAAATGAAAATAGACTAAGAGTTGATCCCTGGTGCAACCCTGTCAAGACTGGGAAATGCTCAGAATCTCCTCCCACTGTCCTTACCCAAGTCTTCGCTCCCTCATACATGTCCTTAATCGCTCTGATATACGCCACCGAAACCTCCCTCGCCTCCAAGTAAATCCAAAGAACCTCTTTAGGGACCTTGTCATACGCCTTTTTCAGGTCTATAAACACTGTGTGAAGATCCCTCTTCCTCTCTCTATACTGCTCCACCAGTCTCCGCACAAGGTGAATTGCCTCAGTCGTGGAGCGACCGCGCATAAAACCAAATCGGTTCTCCAAAATAGACACAATCTTTCTCAACCTCTGCTCCACCACCCTCTCCCAAATCTTCATTATGTGACTCAATAACTTAATACCCTGGTAGTTGTTGCAACTCTGAATGTTACCCTTGTTTTTATATAGAGGAATCATCGTGCTTCATCTCCACGCCTCGGGCATCTTTGCTGACTTGAAAATATTATTAAACAAGTTGGTCAGCCACCGAAACCCTGACCCGCCATAGAACTTCCAAAAATCCACCAGAATCTTATCGGGCCCCGTCGCCCTACCCCTTCACATCTTGCGAATATCCTCACCGACCTTCTCTACCCTAAAACGCCGACAAAAACCAAAATCTCTACACTCCCTGGAGTGCTCCAACTCTCCTAACACAAATCCTCTATCCCCCTCATCATTCAAGAGCCTATGAAAATAAGACTACCATCTATCCTTAATGAGGGCATCGTCCACCAAAACTCTACCATCCTCCCCCTTAATTCACTTCACTTGATCCAGATCCCGACCCTTCCGCTCCCTAACCTTGGTAAGCCTAAAAAACCTCTTCTTCCCTCCTTTCTCCTCTAACCCCTTATACAAACTTTCAAAAACTGTTGTCTTAGCCTTCGTAACAGATAACTTAGCCTACTTTTTAGCTAACTTGTACTCCTCCCTGCTCACTCGTTTCTTTTCTTCATCCTTACTCTCCACCAACTTAGTGTAAGTCGTCTTCTTCATCTTCACCTTTTTCTTAACCTCTTTATTCCACCACCAATCCCCCCGATATCATCCAGACCAGCCCCTCGAAACCCCTAACACCTCTCTAGACGACTCCCTGTTACAACCAGCGGCCCTCTCCCATATACTGTCCACGTCCCCTATGCACTCCCACACCCCCAGCCCCTCCAACTTTGCCTCTATCTCCAAAGCACCAGCCGGAGTCAGACTGCCCCACCTAACACTAGGTCTACCCTTTTTATTCCGACGCATCTTACCCTTCTTGATAACTAAGTCCATCACCAGGAGTCTACACTGCATGTCTGGCAATTTAGCGTGTTCGTTGACATTAAGGCAACAATCAACTTGTGATGGTGCATAAGTCGAAGTTGAAGTTTAGGCAAAATTATTGTGATAAAAAGTAAGGGTCTTTTGTATTATTTTGAGTTAATATAAAGGTTGGAGTTTCTTTTGTTTTTGTCTCAAAAAATATTCTAAGTCAAAACAGAAAGCATTATCAAAAAATAAACAGACTTGACTGTATGTTGCCTGAGTTATGCAAGCCAACTTGACTGTGTTATCATAAATTGGAGCTTAAATTAGTTGGAGTTAGTTGAAGTCCAAATTAGTTGATTTTAAAAGTTAGTTAGGAAACAGTGCAGCTACAGTAGTCTGTTTCCAGAAATTAGTTAGTATTGATTAGTTGGGTCGGTTATCAAATAACTGCTTCATTAGATAGCTTTAATCATTTATGTTACATCATTGTCTATAAATACTCATTGTAATCATTATTTACAGAAGGATATTAAAATTGCAATTTAAATTGCAATTTTTTCCTCCTAAAATTTTATTTCTGCTCTTTTTCTAAAATTCTCTAATTTCTCTTAATTGTATCCTCGAATCTCCATTCCTGGACAATCTCTTGATCCTCGAATCCTTGAGATTCTTGAAATTAACATTAGTATTAGAGCCACTCATTGTGACGGCCCTGGTGTTGGCCACTAAAAATTTTGAGTTTTGAACTCACTATCCTAACTACGACTCACCCTACAAGTCGTAATATGTCATTGCAGGTCATAGGACCTCAATCATAGGGTGTCCATTAAAGGTAGCCTAAGTTACTGTACTAATTACGAGTGGCTCCTAACGAGTCGTAAAGACTCTAAACAAGTTGTATGGTCTTATCAGTAGCCAAACCAGTGTGTGCCTTAAGTGTTTCTGTCTTGACTACGACTTGGACCCTACAAGTCGTAAGGTCACGTGACGAGTCGTATGGTGTGAATTGTAGGGTCATCAAATAAGGGTCTTTCAGCTACTGTCTTGACTACAACTCGTGGTGATGAGCCGTAACGTGTCCCTGCGAGTCGTATAGTGACTCATAGTCACTAGCAATAATTATTTAGCTTTTAATAAAGGGCACTTTGGATATTTTATTTTTTCCCCAAATAACGACCCACGATTTAAAACCCCTTTAGTGTGTTAGCACTCCAAAATAAATTGAAATAACTTCTCAATCTCTCTCAAATTATCTCAAACAAGATACTTAGCGTTTCCAAGAAGTTGATTAATTAGAGCTCCTAAGGACAAATTCTCTCCATAACTCTTGATATTTCAGGCATGTTACTTGAGAAAATTGAAGGAAAGGTGTCATTTAAGTTCTAACTCTTGAATGAAGGATTGATGACATTGGCCAACTTAAAGGGTCAAACATAATTAGAAAAGTTGATTAAGTTAATTGTCGACTTAATTAATATTTTTTAAAACTTTCTAATCTTTTTAAAATACAAATCAACCCACACCCACAAAACTCCCCTCTCTCTGCAAATCAATCATCTCTCCTCTCTTTCTCTCGATAGTTTCTCTCTCTAACTTCTCCCAACCAACAACTTTTCAAATTTTTCCGTTCAATCTTCTGCAACTTCAACCTCTGGCGACAAATAATTTTGAGTTCTTGCCCGTTCCTTTTTGACTTACAACCGTCAGTCGACGTGACAACATTCTCCTGCGACAACAACTTCGAGTTCTTCATTGTTTCTTTTTGATTTTTATAGGTAAAAAATTAGGGTTTTTTAGTTATGAAGAAAACGAGGAACGTGAGTTAACTTCTCTTCTAGTATGAGTTAACAATTTCAATATTTATTGCTTAAATTTACAATGGAGACTCAAGAATATCCTAATTTAGTGGTATTTCTTTTCTTCTCTTTTCAGAGTGAAATATAATTTTTTATTGTTACTGTAGTTCTTGTTGTAAAACATTGCTGTAAATATAGCGAGAGTTGAATTTTAATTTTTTCAGAAACATCTTTGTGATCAAATCTAACAAACAGTTGTTGATTTATTGGTGTTTGTTATTTTTTTGGATGTTTTTTGTTATTTGTGTTTGTACAATATTGATGTTGTTGTTAAATATTGATGTTCTTAGTGTGTGGTACTTAGGTGATTTTAGTAAGTAAAATTATAATTTTTATTTGAATTTCTCATTTGGGTGTATCTTCTATTGCGGTTTTTTCAACAATGGATAAAACATGTAACGTGAATCCAACAGATGAGTAACCCGTTGCAACAGATGAGTCACATGTTACAATAACAAGTGGATAATCTGTTGCAATAGATAAGTCATATATTGCAACAGATTACTCATCTATTAACCAGATGAGTCATATCTTACAACAGATTACTCATCTGTTGGATTCGTATTATAGATAGATGAATCATCTATTGCAATAGATTACTCACTTGTTGCAATAGATAACTCATATGTTGGATTCATGTTACAGGTTCTATCTATTGTAGCAGTAGCAGATACACCAAATAAGAAATTCAACAAAAATCATAATTTTACTTACAAAATCACCTATGAAATAATGTCCAAGTGATATACGAATAAAATTTAACCTAAAAAAATTTCAAAAATTTCAACAGAGGCACAACAAATAAGTGAAACATATGAAAAATTTCATGAAATGGGTAAAGAAGATAAAAATAGTATACCATGCATTAAATGCAAAAGGATCAAGGGGACAAACATTTGAGTTCTCCTAAAAATATTTTAAGTTTTCTAGTATTTTAATTGCTTTCTAATAGATGACCCATCTGTTACAATAGATTTTCTGTTTGTTGCAACATGTTAGTCATCTGTTGATTCAAATTAATCAATTATTAGTAATACTAAATTGATTTAACTAAAATTAAATACAAGTCTTTAAGACAATGGGACAAACATTTTAGTTCTCCTAAAAACGTTTGAGTTCCCTAGAATTTTAATTATTTTCCAACAGATGACCTATTTATTTCAATAAGTTAGTCATCTGTTGCAACAAATGTTTATAACAGGTTAGTCATTTGTTAATTCAAATTAAGCAATTACTAGTAATAACTAAATTGATTTAATTAAAATTGAAGACGAGTCTTTAAGACAAGACCTTAGACAAGGGGACAAACACTTGAGTTCTTCTAAAAATATTTGAGCTTTAGTATTTTAAATTGCTTTCCAATATATATCCTGTATATTTGATAATTTTCAACAGATAAGTCATATGTTGCAACAACTTAGTCATCTGTCCCTATAGATGTCTATATCTGTTTGATAATTTTTAATAGATGAGTCAGTTATTGCAACAGGTTAGTCATTTGTTGCAACAGATGTCTATATATATTTGATCATTTTCAACAGATGTCTTTATCTGTTTGGTCATTTCCAACAGATTACTCATCTGTTGCAAAATGTTAGTCATTTATTGGTTTAAATTAAGTCATTATTAGTAATAACTAAATTGATTTAACTAAAATTAAATATTAATTAATAAGTTCAATTACAGTTTTAATTAATCTCATGGTAATTCTATGATCAACTAAGTGTGTTTGTCTTGAGTAGAGTGATCGATTGACTAATTTTATTTGAAATGATTCAAACTAAGCCATCATTAGAAATAACTATATTGATTTAACTAAAATTAAAGATGAATTGATAAGTTCACTTATAATTTCAATAAATCTCATAGTAATTACATGATCAACTAAGTGTATTCGTCTGATGAGTGTGATCAATTGACCAATTTGATTTGAAACAATTCAAATTAAGCCTTTATTAGTAATAACTAAAAATATAAGTTGTTCGTCTTGGTAAAAATGGTGTATTGATAAATGGTGATTTGTTATTATTTCTATTGAATAAATCTTGCTACTGATTTATTTTTTTCAACAGATGAATCATCTATTGCAATAGATGGACATGGGCCATCTGTTGCAACAGATGGACCATATGTTGTAAAAACGACTCAATTATTCCAACAGATGAGTTATATGTTGCAATAGAAGGGTCATCTGTTGCAACAGATGGACCATATGTTGCAACAGATAGATCATCTGTTGGAAGAAGTCAAGGGTCACGACATTTAGATTATTTTATTAAAAAAATGATTCATAAATAAATAATATAAAAAAAATATGATGAACACAATTTTGTATTTAAATCTATTTTTTAAATTTAAATAATCGAAAAGTCACCAAGTTTGATTTAATTGAGAGATATAATTATTAAAAAAGAAGTTAGCGGTCGTGATTTTTTGCCTAACACACTACGCTACTCACTCGTTCAATTTCTTATAAATAGGTTTTTTCAGCTCTATCTCTTGCATGTTGTCTTGCATAAAAATGGCATTACATCTTCAATCACTTCTCTTTCAAGAGGAAATCTCTTGTTTGTCCATTAGGGTATGTTTTATTTTCTTGTTCTAACATGAAAATTGTTAACATGAATCTATTTTCTAGTTAAGTTTCACATTTTTTGTTAGACTATCAGTTGGTAGTATATGCATTTTAGTGTTTACGTTATTTGTTCATACATGTTCTAGATATGGCTGATCCAATTTGGTACATGGTGATTCTGCTTGATATCATGCAGGAACTTGAAAGACTGGTTCATGAACTCCAGTAAGAGTTGGACGCCTCTGTTATCTGTTGCAGGAGAAAGTTTCACAGATGACCAGTTGAACATCGAGAGTACTAAAAAAAACAGATATGGTAAAGCCTGAAATGATAACTTATGAGTATGTTGTTTTTCGCTTAAAAGTAGCACAAAGCACTGAGGTAAATGGTATGAAATTTTAGATTCTGATCCTGCAATGATTTCCTTAGTCATGCATGAGCTGACAATAAACTGAGGTTCTATTATGAGAGAAGGCCATTTGAAGCACGTCTGAAATTGATGTTAGAAAACTATTTATTTGAGAAACACTTTTATAAAATAGCTTTTTAGAAAAGTGCTTTTTAAAAATAATAATTTATGTTTGTTAAATTCATTTGAAAAAGTTCTTTTGATAAACAAATTATGTTTGAATATTATTTTTTTCAAGAAGTGTTTTTTGAGACAGATGACCAAGAATTTTGGACATGTATCATTAGAATTTTACTACTAAAATCAACTTATAGAGAAAATTTATTTAAATATCTATTATAATATTTTTAATTAAACTTTTATTTTTATTTAATTAAAATATATGTACTCTAAAATTTTCAATCAATATTTATCTACATAAATTCATTAAAAAAATATTAAATAATGATATATTACTTAAATAATTTAAATATTAATTAAAAATATTAAACAAAAATAAATATAAAAATTATCTCATAAATTAAATCACTACATATGAAAAAATTAACGATGAAAATAATTAGTCTATCATACATCATCATAAACACTCTTAACGATTTTATCCTTAATTTTATGATACGAGAATAATCACGAAAATAGACTTATGTGGGTGTGAATTGAAAGCAACCAAGTATATGTGCAAGAGAAGTGTAATTAAAGGCCCAAATACACACCAAAACTGCCCACTCCATACACTAGAGGGGCAGCCCATTCTTGAAGGGCCTTTTGGTCATTTTAACTTCTATTTGTTTTGTAATATATAAGGAACATGTTAGGGTTTATTCACTTAGTTTTTGAATGTTGAAAATGGTAGAACACACTTGAAACCCTCAAGTTCTCTCTCTTGTGAGGTATGGCCGAAACTAGGTTACAACATTAGGGTGGAATCTCTTTTGTTGTTTGTTTGCTTGGAACTTGAAGGATTGAGGTCCTCTCTTGTGTCTCTTTGAAGAGTGTAGGTGTTCCTACTATCATCATTAAGGGTCTTTATGTGTCATCTACACTTAGGTTCCTAGTCATTATAGTAGTTTATGTCTCACTATCTATCCCTTTGTCTTTTGTAATCTTGTAACGTTATATCTTGTTATTGTGGAATCTGAATCTGGTTATTCTTATTGTCATCTTTTTCATCTCATTATTGTTGTGTTGTTGTCTATTTTTGGGTGTCAAATACACCCTTGTTTCTTGTATTCTTGCTATACTTGTCGAATCAGAGTGAGGTCCAATTTTGGTCCACATTTTTTCTTGAATTTGTGGACTGTTTGTGGTATATTTTGTGCTTTCCCTTGTTTGTCTTGTATCATTTGGTATCAAATCCATCTTTGTTGTTGTTCTTATAATACCAATCTTGGGTTTTCTTGCTAAGAAAATAAAAAAAAATTGGTGTTCTTATTGTTCTTGGCCTTGAAAGTATTGTTTTTGTTGTTCATCTTGGACAAGGTTGCGTGTAGCCTCTAGATCTAGTAGTCCTTTGGTGTGTATTGTTCTTTCTTTTGTTAGTTTCGTGATTCACTAGCACTAAAAGGTGTCTAGATCTATATTTGAGCTTGAACTTGTTAAAGTTGTGTTGTGAACAAGGACCTAGGGCGAGAATTTGTGACTTGTTGTGGCCGGTTGGGTCTTGAATTCGTGAATATTGTTGTTGTTCTTGAAGGATTGTTGTGGTGTTCATCTTGTTCTTCATCTCATCTTACAACTTAAGACAACCAAAAGTGTAATATAGATTCAAAAGGGTGAACCTACAAGTTTTAAAGTTGTTTGTGAGAAGACTTGAGTCATCACTTCCTTGACTTGACATATACTTTTCAACCACTTTTCCTTGTTTCAAGGGACCTGGTTTTGTGGGAATTGTACAAAGTCAAGTGTTTCCTTTTGAAGATTAGACTTAAAGAGATTCAAGACATATACTTTCCCTCCAAAAACAATTGTTTCCATTACATAGTAACTAAAGTTTGTAAACTTCAACTAGTGACTAATTGTGGGGCCGTGACCAATGGTGTGCTGCCACGTCATCCAAGTTACTGCTCACACAAAAATTTTAAGCTCAAATTGTGATCTTTTAGTTTCATTTTGTTGTCTCATTAGTTTCGTTTGTTGATTCCAATACTAACTTACAAACTAGTGACAATTTACTAGATTGTGAGTTGGTTTTGAAACCATTTTTTTTGTGTTTACGTTCCTTTTTGTGTTTTTATTTTTTTGAGCCATTGCACACACTCGATTCACCTCTCAACGTCTCACGGATTACAAGCAAACTTACAACAATTGTGAGATCAAAAGTGAGAAAATCCAAGGAACAAAGGATTAAAGAGAGAGTGTGAGGACCATTCTTTGAACAACTAACTTGTTTATTGTTTTGTAGGTAACTTCTTGGCTACAATGGACAACAATGGTCTTGGTGCTATCTTGGAAAAACTTGAAACTATCAACCGAGGAATGGAAAGTATGCTCACGACTATGTCCTCAATCCGAGAAGAGATGTCTACTATGAATGAGAGGTTGGATCGAATGGAGAGTCGAAGGAACTCTCGTGTTTCTACCCCTCGACTCCATGTTTCCTCAAGTGGTCATGACCAAAACCCTTCCATCACCATTTCCCTCGAGACTTTACCTAAAAAAGTCAACCCTCCAAGTTCACCACAAAATTCCATGAGACAAGTTACTAATTACCCTCAAAATTGAGAACAAGGTATATCACTTCTCCCGCAAGCTGATCAAGTCCTACAAGAAGGACTTGGAGGACCATGCCCTCACACCTAAGCTCCACAACTGAAGCTTCACATTACCAAAATATCCCCCTTAACCGAAACTCCATTTCCCTAAAACTAATATGTCCATAAAGAGGAGTATGGAAGAAAGGGACACGAAGTATATGGAGTCTACGATAATGCTTATATGATGGAAAGAGACTTGAGTCGGATAATATTGAATCCAAGTCTCAAGATGGAGAGAAAGTCGAGGTTTAAAATGAATAGGTTGGCCAAGACTTGTTCATATTGAGGTCTCGGGTTCTTTGTAATACCCCGATTTGCTGAATCGGAATGCTACACGGTGCTCATGGCCCCGAGGGACCACAAGCTAACCCATGACTGATATCTATACTTGTATACTACAAATCATGATATAATAAAGCAGAATACATAGAACTGTAAGGCCATAAGGTTCAACTGAATACAATTATGTGGGTGAAAATACCCAAAACAACTCAATCTGAACATAAATTTGAACATAAATCTGAAAGCCTCTAAACTATCTGAATAAGGAGTTGAAGAAACATGTCTCCAACTAACTCCGTAAAACTAAACTGAAGAAATAAATAAATGAATCAAATCATATTGTCCTCGAATCAATGAGGACTCACTGTGTCTCTACAACTGGAATGCTACCGCTACTGCTGGGCTGGAACTTGTGTCTCGGAACCTATGGTGTAACACGGAAAGAAAGCACCATAGTGCAAATGCGTCAGTACAACTGGAGTACTGAGTATACAAGGAAGGTAGGCTGAACATAAAGGGTTTCATGCATGAACAACACTGACTGACTAATATGAATGTGGGAGTGCAAACACACATATATAGAAATTGGAACCGTGAATACGTGATAGCATGACCTATATACATGGTTTACTGATAACTGTCATGACTGATACTAAAACTAATAACATGGATGACTATATCTGACAGTTCTGTATATACTAAAATCTGAAGAACGCCCTGAGTTCTTTTACTGAGACTGATATTGAAACTGTGGGAAGTAGTGTTTAACCGACATGCCCCATGTATGTCGTTATGGCTAAGCTGGGGTCCAATCTCTGCCCCGACTGGAGGGGTGTCAATACCGTGCCACGGGTAAGGACAGCCTGTGAGTGAACCTTATCTGGCGGGTACTCAATGAGAACGGTGGGAACCCTAAACTGACGGGTTAAGCCACCTCATCAACCCTAATCTAACGAGTTAAGATGTCTCAACCTACGCTGGCTACGTAGTTCTGGAACACAAGGATGACTACTAAGAATCACACCCTGAACTGGTGGGTGAGTTTCCATCCTTGGGTTCACTCGGTGCTAACCTCTACTCCCATCTGGAGGGACTGGACATGAATAATTGACTGTGCATGACTTAATCTTACTGAATTCCATTGACTGGCAGAATGTTACTGATATCTGATAACTGACTAAGATCATGAGGTATTCCTGAGTCACATGACTGACTGAAGTCTATGGAATCATAGCTTGAGTTCGGATATCATGAAACATGACATAGATCTAGGCACACAGCTATAGTTTTTGGGTACAAGTACCCCCAGGACACGATGGAAGGAAACTAACACACATGACTGACTTAATCATAAGAGTAGAGTCCGTAATTTATAATATCATAAGTAGGGATCTCATACTATGCATGGTTATCAATAATGTATTGCATGGAAAGGATTTCATATCACATGGAAGTACTTGCACAATCTTAATATCATGCTCATTGCGTAATTATATTGGCAACACATACCAATAGCATGGAAGTTCATGTGGATTGCATGGTTATCATACATCTTGTTCATAAGTAGGATTTGCAAGTAAACATAGCATAATCTCATAAGAATAGTTCATGAGTATTCCAACAACATTTACAAGGCACATTATCAACATAGAAACCATTAGAATGTAAGGGCATACCATGAATCCTTCACTTAGTCACAATTTAGCTATATTGCATGATTTCTAGTTTCTTAGGCATTTTACCAAACACCTTACATGCACATCTTAATCATAGGTAAAATCATCAAATTATACATCATGAACAACCAAATTTACATGTTTCCAACACATATGATATCATGAATCCATAAAAACATATAAAGATTCCATCTTGGGAATCACCCAATATCAACAACAAGATCAGCAACACTCAACAATATAGAAATCATACTTTATAATGAAAAAAAGGGTTTTTGAGCTTTATGGATGAAACAGATCCATAAATCAACTCATGCATACCTTAGAAGGAAGATTCTTGATGATTGATGGAGGAATTTTCTTGAAATCGGATCTTCAAGCTTAGTTATGCAACCCTAGTTGTTTTTCTCTTTTAGTGCTCTTGGATGATGAGCTTTGAGATGAAAATAGGGTTGTAATATGTTTAGAAGCTATATATTTGGTAGGGCTAAGTTCAGGGACGTGTAAGGAGTGTTAAAAGATTTAATTACCCTTAAAATAACTCAAAATAGAGTGTTTTGGCACCTAGAATTGACTTAGGCAGCACCCAAGTGATTGCCTAAGCTAGTTTAGGCGGCGCCTAACCAATCGCCTATGCTTGGGTTGGGTGGCACCTAACCAATCACCTATGCTTACTGTCTCTCACGAAAATGGGCATAACTTTTTGCTCGGATATTGGACTAAGGCAAAATTGGTATCGTTGGAAAGATA
The DNA here is from genome assembly GCF_002878395.1 of Capsicum annuum. NCBI lineage: Eukaryota > Viridiplantae > Streptophyta > Magnoliopsida > Solanales > Solanaceae > Capsicum > Capsicum annuum. The sequence goes on along the minus strand of NC_061120.1, from coordinate 214,447,708 downwards.
ATTTGATTATATACAATTTGGTGGTCTAAATTAGCCAAAATACCACATTAACATCGAGTTATACTCGTTCAAATATGACCCTTACAAAATCGAACACTAAAACTTGATGGATTCAAAAACTCTTAGCTTGTATTACCTTAAGTGACTCATATGAACATTCTTAATGCATCATAAGCTATCCTATCACTAGGATATTCATTGTAAGTCATGTACTCAAGTATGAATCACAAGATAGGAGATTTCATACGTAGGAATACTTATTCACTTCCTAGCTTAGAAACATGCGGGGTATTACATTTTTCATGTTTTGTGGAATGTTTTGAGTGTTTTTTTTAACTGGCCAATTAAACGAAGTGAAGCTGTGAATTTATGGGCAAATTCTTCTCAAGATGGAGAGGATGATACGAGAATAATCACGAAAATAGACTTATGTGGGTGTAAATTGAAAGCAACCAAGTGTATGTGCAAGAGAAGTGTAATTAAAGGCCCAAATACACATCAAAACCGCCCACTCCATACACTAGAGGGGCAGCCCATTCTTGAAGGGCCTTTTTGGTTATTTTAACTTCTATTTGTTTTGTAATATATAAGGAAAATATTAGGGTTTATTCACTTAGTTTTTGAATGTTGAAAATGGTAGAACACACTTGAAACCCTCAAGTTTTCTCTCTTGTGAGGCATGGCCGAAACTAGGTTACAACATTAGGGTGGAATCTCTTTTGTTGTTTGTTTGCTTGGAACTTGGGGTGCTTGAAGGATTGAGGTCCTCTCTTGTGTCTCTTTACAGAGTGTAGGTGCACCTACTATCATCATTAAGGGTCTTTGTGTGTCATCTACACTTAGGTTCTTAGTCATTATAGTAGTTTATGTCTCACTATCTATCCCTTTGTCTTTTGTAATCTTGTAAAGTTATATCTTGTTGTTGTGGAATCCAAATCTGGTTATTCTTATTGTCATCTTGTTCATCTCGTTATTGTTGTGTTGTTAGATGTTTTTGGGTGTGAAATACACCCTTTTTTCTTGTATTCTTGTATTTTTTTTATACTTGTCGAATCCGAGTGAGGTCCTATTTTGGTCCACGACTATATTTTGTGTTTTTCCTTGTTTCTCTTGTATCACCTATGGCGTATCAGACTCAGACACTCCAACCCTTGCGGCATACTTAGGTTGGGGCTTTCCCTCCGAGTCAGTGGCGGATTCCATATAGCCCATGGAATATCAGACTTGTAAGGGAGTGCCAACTAACTCAGAAGTAATACAAAGATCAGAAATTGCATTGACAGAAAAGTTTTATGATTATCAAAAATGCCCATGTGTTTTGAAATGATATATTTCATGATGATTATGACAATCTCTCAACTATTTTATTTATATATAAGCTTCATTTTGGATTTCTTCATGTACCAGTACATTTGTATTGACCCCCTTCCTCTCAGGGTCTAAAGCTCAGTTTAGAGGTCCTGCTAGGCCGTAGAGTTTTCAGACAGAAGTGATGTGTGCAGTTGGTGAGCCTTCTTTATTCCAAAAGGCCTATGTCTTTCAGATTATGTTATTTATTTTGGTTTAGGTCCACTGGAGGCCTTGTCCCAATTTTCAGATAGTTATCAGATTTTCATATAGCAGAGATTTCGCAGACTATTCCAGATGTTATTTAGTTGAATTCGGATTTCATTCCTTATTGTTAAACTTAATCCAGAGTATGACCACGTTTCCGTATTAGATCAAAATTTCGTATTTTCTTTTATTATATGAATGTTGTGCATGGCTATCAGACAGAGTAGGACATCTGGGACTTCATGATTCGGGATGTCCGTCACGGCCAGGCCCTAGTTTGAGTCATGACAAAGCCTCATTTCTAAATAGGCTAAAAAATTTTAGCCCAAACCCACTTAATTAAAGGGTTGGATGAGCCGGCCTCATGGGTCAAGCCCATATTGACAGCTCTAACCCTTAGTGTAGGTCTTGGAAAAGCCATTAGTGTAGGGCTTGGAAAAGCCATTATTAAAATTTGCTTAGAAACGGTGGTTGTAAGGTGAAGTTGATTCTCTTAGTGGTCACCGTAAGAAGATTGGTGTTTGTTGTTGCGATTTTAAAGGTCCTATCATTTAATACACGATTTGGTTCTTCTTTCTTCGTAACTTCTTATGTCTCTTATCTATCCCTTTATCTTATTGCATTTGTGTGTTTGTGTCTTATCTTCTTATTCTCGGATTCTTTGTGTTGCTGCCCGTGCTTGTTTTGTATTTTGTTCTTAGTTTTCTATTGTTGTTCTTGGCTGGTTTGTATTTATTATTGTGTTCCTTATCATTTGGTATTAGAGCAAGGATTGATTTCGTTCCTACAGAATCAATCTTGGGCTTGTTAACTCGAAAATCACAAAAAAAATGTGTTGAAAAATCAAAAATCCAAAAAGAAATATTTTGTTCCATATATGTTGTCTAGGCCGAAATTTGTATCTTATATTTAGGAGATTTTTATTTATTTTGGTTGTTTCTAGTGTTAGCCCCTTCTTCACTAATACTAAAAGAGTCAAGATCCAAATTTTGAGCCACTTCCGAGTTGTTCTTGAACTTTGATGGTTTCTGTTTTTTGAGGATTGATTTCTTAAAAGTGTGTTGTTGATGTTTGTTGTTGAGGATGTGGGTTTGAAACGTGTTGTTGTTGTTGTGGAGTTCAACGTGAGCTAAAAGAAACAAAAATCATTCAATTTGGATCTCATTTGGGATGGTTTCCATTCTTGAATATTCTTGTTGTTCTTCATGTATTGTTGACCAAGAACATTCAAAAGGAAGTGGTTTGATCTAAAAGGGTGAAGAAATTTGTGTGATTTTGTGTTTGTCTTGAAAGACACAATCCCAAGACATCTAAAAAGAAAAGAGGACAAAAGTGTTTTCAAAAGTCTTGTTTACCAAAAGGGAGTAAGAGCTTATTCCAAGACTAGCAAAAGAGGAAAGAGCCAACAACCTTTTAAAAAGGTGTCTTGCCGAAAGGGTGCAAAGAAGTCAAACTTTTTTTAAATTAAAAAAAAAAAAAAAAAGAGGCTCCAAGTCTTGTTGTTTCCTTCCCAAAGCTGATTTTCACCATTCTAAATAATAATTTGACCAATCCAAGTTGCAAACTGCCACGTCATCACCCTCCAAAAACAAACTTAGGCTCAAAATTTCAGATTTCTAAGTTTCTTTTCTTTATTTTCTTAGTTTCATTTCTTGAGTCTAGTACTAATTAACAACCAGTAATCACCTACTAGATTGTGAATTAGTTGTTTAAGTCCATTTTTTTTCGTATTTCTTTGTGTGCTTTTCTCATTTTGATTCGTTGAACTTCTTTGTTTCAAGTTCTTAAGAAGAATTTTCTATTTTGTATGTTGAGTCAATTGAACAAGAATCTATTCCGGCCGCTAAGTAGTGATTGACACCTTATGGACTACCAGAGTATAAGCAACTTTCAATATTAGCCGCTTCGATTGTGAGAATCACAAAGATGAGTGTATACGAGTATTGGAGAGGATCTTTAACTACTAATCTTGTTTGTTCTTTTTGTAGATTTAAAAGGTGATATAAGGGGAACATGTCTTCGATAGCCAGGGATTATTGTGACTACAACATGGGAGACTATGATTGTAGTGAGGGATTTTATGGCTACAAAGTTGAGGGAGATTTTGGGGACTATGAAAATAGTCATGATCAAAACTTGGGCAGATTTGAGGGTCACGGTTTTAGGGAGAAAATAAGGAGAATGAAGTGCCTAGCGTTGTAGGGAATATTGAGATGATGTAGGACCTCGTGATGGTTTTTGTGATGAAGTTGGGGCATGTGAGGAGTTTTACACTTCCCACTCTAAACCTAAATTTGGTGTTAGGTATAACACTTTCATTCGCAAAGCTTATGAGAGCTATGATGAGAGTACATGTGAGGAGTGTGAAAATTCATTTTCTTCACCTTGTAGTACTTCTTATCAAAATCGACATGGTGTGACTGTTTATCCTAGCTATAGTAGAGATTATCCCACGAGAAAAAGATTGATATGAATCTCCAAAACCAACTGGTAATCATCTGCCTTACAATGTTGATTTGAGAAGGAGTGTACACTCCGGAAAGGTAACCATTTGTGGGATACCGGGCTGCCTCGTTGTGTTAAATGATAGGTACTATAGAAACTACATCCTTCCATCCATGGTTGACTACTTGGGGTTGTTTCGAGAGCCTTTACTTATTCCATACTTCTTGGACAGGTTTAAGGTTACCGAGAGGGTAAAAGTTTTCTTCACCTCATTTGATTACCATGAGGAGATGTGCTTCGATCTTTTACCTATAACCTACGGTCATGTGAGCTTGGGTGCCGATTGGTTTGCACAACATAAAGTCCCAAATGTGCAAAATTGGCCTAATATTGTAAGAGACCGAAAGAGAAATCGCCTCGTGACGTACATTCTGCCCGGGCCACAAAGAGAATTGCTCACCTACTCCAATCTGAGTAATGATGAGAGACAAAAAATTGAGAGGAGTACAGATGTGCAAGGTGGTAATCCAAGAGTGAAAAAAGGAGAGGTTGTATGGAGCGAAGTGAGGAGATTGCCACCAAACTGAGCTAATATTGTTTGTCCTTCTATTTCTAAAGACATTTGTGTAGGTACCGATATGACAAGTGAAGGAGAGCAATGTTGAATTAAAGTTGCTGCCCAAGCTTGTGGAGGACCTTCACAACACGGCAAAAGAGATTCTACTGAAGAACTTCAAGGTAAAATAGCTAACTCCTACACTTTTGTGCATGTGAATGATAATTGTGTGGCTAGTAGCCCATTGAGTGTGAGTAGTAGCTTACTTGCTTGTGAGTGTAATGATTCTTTGCATCTTGTTGATGATGTACATGTTGTGAGTGTGGATACACTAGTTGATCCTATTGATGACCAAATTGACTCTTCTTGTAAGATCAATTTATGTCCACCTAGTGTTGAAGCCTTTATGTTTAACGGAAGTACATCGTCTTGTGTAATTGGTGTTGATGAACTTATTTGTGAAAATTATCCACCACTTGAATATGTGTGTGATGTGATTAATAGAACTCAAGTGAGTGAAGTACATGAAAATGTTGGTCAACAAAATGGGAGTGAACCCGAGAGCTATTCTTGGGAAAACCTTTTACTTAAAACCTCTTTGACACTTGATATTGATCTTTTAGAGAGTGAAGAACTTTCTTGTTCCAAATCTGCCCATGAGATAGATCATGCTCTCTTTAGGTATAATGTCTTGTTTGAAGATGATATACATACTCCTAAGGTCCTAGTGGAGAAAATGATGGTATAGATTGCCTTGAACTTTATAGCCGATATGCTAATCCATTATGGTGTGACAACATTCCTCCTAAAGATGGAAATCTCTTTTTGAAAGATGAGAGTACTCTTAAGAGCAAAATATGGTCCTCCCAAATAGTCTATAATTCAATAAATATTTTGTAAAGCCATTCATTTTAAATACAACTCGGAACAAACCAATCGAAATAATCAGTGTCGGAGCCAAAAATTTGTATAAGAGGATTCATGAAAATACTGAAATTTCATGGTTAAGATTTGAGTTTGTGACTTGAAACAACTTTTATACCACTTTTACGGCTTCATTATTGTGGATTGACTGGTCCTTTCTCCGGCAGGATGGCACGAGCTTCCCTTGGCATACTTCGTTATCATTACTAAGACAAGTAAGTAGGAATTCATCCCAGATAAAGTACTTATATAGCTCTTTCGCATCGAGGAAAATTCATATTTTCTCTTTCAGGTTAGGCACCCTTTGCTCTAACAAAATAGAGAGGTGTTCGCCGGGACCAATGCTAGATGTTAGATTCAATATTCAAAAAGTCTTCAATATATTTGCTTATTTCAAGTTAGGGATCCAAAGTTGTTCATTTTGCACAATTTATATTTCTAGCAAAGAGGATATCTAGCTCCATCCGGACATAATATAAACTCAATACATAACCCTTCTTCCCAACCTCTCTTTACTGGACAATTTTTTCAAGCACAGACAATGAAGTGTTGGGCAGAATTGTTGATGTGGTTGATATCAGAGCCTTACAATTACAATTGAACTAAGGTGCACATTCTAAAGTGGTCTTCTAGCTAGCATCCAACAGTGTCTAGCGATCAATGGAATGGGCGAAAATCATGTGAAATCGGGGTGTTTGTGATTTCTTTCCATGTGCTTAAGTCTTGGTGGACACAAGTATTCAGTACGTGAGGTGTCTAGCGATCAATGAAATGAGTGACAATCATGTGAAACCGGGGTTCTGTGATTTCTTTCCATGTGCCAAAGTCTTGGTGGACAATTATTCAGTACGTGAAAGGTGGTAGGTGTCCAATAATTAGATGAAATAGTTGAGGTGTACGGACACCACCGGTATCTCTCACATGCGGAGGAGGAAGGGAGGTATGAATATTACAAGTGTAACACATGTAGTACTAGGCAAAACCAACACACTGCTGAAACATTGAACTAAATTTGGTCAAAGCTTCAGCAGTATGGAGTTTGCATTATCAGGATTGACATTGCACCCATATTTACTTTTTTTAATTCTAGTGTGCAAAATTTCTTTGCATTTACTGTTCAACTAAAATGGCTACACTGTTTGTTAAATCAGTATCAATAAGTAATATGAAGAACTCAACGTATTGGTAAAGCAACGCTTAGGCAACACGCGAAGTCAAAAAGCCGAGTCAAGTCATGGGCCTTTGTTTCTATAGCAACTTTCATGTCTATTTATTTATTGCATACTACTCAAATGTAATTATTTAATACTTTTCGTTTGGCCATGAAAATCATAATTTTCCAAAGTTGGAGTTGAGTTTGGCCATTAATATAAATTAAAATTGTTTATGAAATTTTGTGAGAAAAAAGTATGAGTAAAACAAGTAAAAACGTAAAACTTATTCACTTTTCCAAATACAAGTATTTGGAACTCTCATAACCAAACACAAACAACTTTCACTAAAGTGAAATAATTTTCCAGAAAAAATAAAAAATAATCATGGCCAAAATCTTCCGCCTCCCTAATTTTCATTCGAATTATTGTTACTACAAATCAGTTAAATATATAGAGGATATTTATGACCCCAGACATCCTAGGCCATGGATCTTGCTCATCACCCATTGACACCATCCAAGTAAGTATGTTATCCAGTTAGCTCAGACCATTACAAATATTACAGCTTTCGCTCCACTTCTCTATTAGTTGTCAATGTGGGATAATCACTCATTACTGTCCATAGCTTTCTGTTTGGAGATGGGGAAAAAAAATCAGTGTAATGTATATTTGATTCTATTTGAATATACAAGAACTAAGAAATAGTATTAGTCTCCTTATCAAACAAGCTGTTAGAGAACAGTTCTTCAGATGTATTTCAAGAAACCAATATCTACAAACCTGCAACAATGACGGCACGTGCATTTCGGATCCTTCAAAAGTACTGCATTTTTTTGGATCAATATCTAGCTAATATCCTGGCAATCGGTGAAAATTATGCGAAAATGTGGTTCGGAATCCTGTAGAAACAAAAGAGATCAACAGTTTCTTTCCATTTGTCCACAGTCTTGGATACTGTTATTCATGTATGAGGTGGTAGGTGTCTGATGATTTGATGAAATAGTTGTGCATTGTCCAAGTCTTGGTGGACACAGTTACTCAATACAAGAGAGGTGGTAGGTGTAAACATGAATATCATGAATATATGGAAGATGTAGAATCTTTTGTTGATGTTATAGGATCTCTGAATCTTCCTTGTAAGTATGAATGACTGCAGTTTTTACGCAGCAAATAGTTATACCAAAAATGTTACCTTCTCAAAAAAAAATAGTTGAGATGCACGGTGGTCACCGTTATCTCTCTTTCACACACACAGGAGAGAGGGCAGAGAGAATGTTACTGTCTACTCAACTTTGATTCCAAGGCGCCAAGCCACTTTGCTTTCCCAATTGGGAGATTAACCTCATTTACAGACCAATGTTGTTGACATAGCAATGGAACAGTGAAAGATGAAATAACTGATGCCAAAAATTGTCGGATTGATAGAAGGTTCACTGCTTCGGGACCTAACTGGTGAAGGTTTCTTCACTGACCTATCATCAAAAGAAAAATCTGAAAGGCTTTTATTGCATTTGAATAACCTAATGTTTATGTAACAACACCAACTAAGTTTATTAAATCAATAAAGTATAAAATCTTCAATCAAAACTGAATCACCTCCTTGCAAATATAAAAAGAAATAACCGATAAAGATAAGGGCAAATAAACTGCTAAACAATTAAACTAGATTTGGTGGGATGCGCCAGGCCCAAGCAGCAGTGCAATGCTTAGGCGACGTGTGAAAGCCAAGGCAGCAAGCTCCCTTGATGAGCCTTACCCCTCAAAAAATAGAGTTAATTTAGTGTGGACAAATGGCCCATATATCAGATATTAAACTGATAAGAACAATTACTACACTTGATCTTAGCCAAAAGGCCGAGAAAGGTATGAGTTATCAAATCAATGGGCCTTTGTTTCTATAGCAACTTTCTGGTGTCTCTTTCTTACTTTCTTCTGATGTGGGAAATATTGAACAACAAAAACTAAGATGTGTTGAGCAAAAGAAATATAAGATTTGTTGAGCAAAAGCAATATATAGTCCTCCCAAATAGTCTGCAATTCAATAATATTTTGTAAAACAGGTGAATGTTCAAAGCGTAAAACACATTCAGAAGAACATTGAGTACAAATATATTCACAAATGATGATATTTTATGTAGTCTCCCACAAAAACGTTAGTATAATACTACGAGTATTATAGCAAAGGAGTTTTGACGATTGACATATGTGTGTGAAACATGTTAGTCATACTGCTCCTCACATGTGAAGCACATCGAAATAGATGTAAGACTGACAATGCGTAAAGACAGGAGTGGATAAGCAGATAAGCAAGGTGTTAGTTTTAAATAGACAAATCGCACATAACACTTAAATAGACAAATCGCACATAACACTATGCAAACGATATCTAGATTGCTACAGAAAAGAAGCAGGAGAATGAAGAAGATCACTGAGAGAGAAACTTGTGCAGAGAGATTTACTTTTTGTCCAAGAGTAGTTACATAAAGTGTTCTTTTAAAAAAAACTGAAATAGATAATGGCCCTACTTTAAAGTCATTGTGCTAACCATGCTAACTACCTCCTAATAACTTAAAAAAGAAATACAGGAAATAAAATAAATAAATACTGCAGTCCTAAAGCAACTAATAATACTCCTCCTTGCATTAGGAGCTGCAAATTCCAAGTTGCTGGCTTAGGAACTTAAACTTGCTGACAGGAAGGGATTCGTAAATGCATCTGCAAGCTGATCTTCGGATTTGCAATAAACAAGAATCACTTCTCTTTTTTTCTGTACATCCCTCAAGAAAAAAAGCTTAATGTCGAAGTGCTTAGTATTCCCGGGAAACACTGAATTATGTGAAATAGCTATTGCAACTTGATTATCATCATGAATCTCAGTATTAACCTTTTGTTCCATATGCAAATCAGAAAATATTTTTCTCAACCATAAGGTTTGATTTACTGCTGCTATTGCTGCAATGAATTCAGCCTCTGTCGTGGACTGTGCCATAGTTTCCTGCTTCTTCTTGGAACAACAAGAGAAAATGCCTGATCCCAAACTGAAGCAATATCCTGATGTATTTTTCATGTCATCAGTGGATCCGGCCAAATCACTATCTGAGAATCCATACAACTTGAAATTCTCACACTTTTTGAATTTGACCCCATACTCGACAGTACCTTTGATGTATCTTATAATTCTTTTTGCTGCTTACAAATGCATTTTAGTAACACAATGCATAAACCTAGACAAAAGACTTACAGCAAATAGAATATTGGGTCGTGTAGCAGTGAGATACATCAAGCATCCAATCAAGCTTCTGAAGTTTCCTTCATCAACTCTATCAGTTCCATCCTCTTTGCTCAAACTCTCTTTTGGATTCATCGGTATGCTTGTCGCCTTGCAATTTTCCATATGGAATTTCTTCAGTATCTCCCTAGCATACTTCTTTTGGAAGATAAAGATTTCATTACAACCTTGATTGATTTCCATCTCTAGAAAGTAAGTTATTAGTCCTAGGTCTGTCATCTCAAAGACTTACATCATTTTCTTCTTAAACTCTTCAACCAGCCGCACATTATTTCCTGTCACCAAGAGATCACCAACATAAAGGGAAACAATAAGCAAATCAGTTCCCTTGTGTTTGACATAAAGAGTAACTTCAGACAAACTTCAGACAAACCCCAAACTCAACAAGTGATCATCAATCCTGCTATACCAAGCTTTTGGGGCTTTTTTTAAGCCATAAAGAGCCTTTCTAAGCAGACAAACTTTTTCTTCTTTTCCTTGCTCAATGAAACCCTTGGGCTGCTCTACATAGATTTCTTCCTGCAATACACCATTTAGAAAAGCAGATTTGACATCTAGTTGGAACACTTTTCAACCCTTTTGTGCTGCTATTGCTAGCAACATTCTGATGGTATCTAGTCGGGCTACTGGAGCAAAGGTATCCGAGTAATCAACACCGAATATTTGGGCATATCCCTTGACGACAAGCCTAGCCTTGTATTTGTTGATAGAACCGTCATAATTAAGCTTGGTTATAAATACCCATTTTACTCCAATGACCTTTCTATCTTTCGGTCTGTCAACTAACTCCCAAGTGTTGTTTTCTTGATCATTAGCATCTCCTGCTCCATTGCGTTTCTCCATTTTTCATCTTGAAGAGCTTCATTGTGCCCTGCAGGCTCACAAACTGTAAGAGGATCATCTACTAACTCATTTTGCCATTGATCGGATGTCTGCTCCTCCGAAGCTTTGACTGAAAGTTGATTGTTTTTTCAATCCCATTTCTCTTCTTCATTGAAGTGCACATCTCGAATAATAATCATCTTCCTTTTTTTTGGATCATAAATTTTGTAGGCTTTGGAGGATGAGCTATAACCCACAAAGATTCCGGGATGGCCCTTTTATCAAGTTTGTCTCTTTTAAACTGCGGCACATGAAAGAGACAAACACAACCAAATATTTTAATAAAGGTTAGAGATGGTTTGAATCCATTCCAAGCCTCAAATGAAGTTTTACTCTCCAACGCTTTAGTGGGAAGCCGATTTTGGAGAAACATTATTGTATTAGCTGTCTCAGCCCAAAACGTTTTTGGCAACTCTTTTTCATGCAACATGCACCGCGTCATCTCCATTATATACCTATTCCTCCTTTTACTAACTCTATTTTGTTGTGGAGTGTACGGAGTAGTAAGCTGATAAGAAATACCCTCTTCCTCACAGAATTTGTTAAATTCTTCAGAAGTGTACTCTTTTCCATTATCAGAACGCAAGGATTGGATTCTGCAACCACTTTGATTTTCCACCATCTTCTTAAACTTCCAAAATATTCCAGCCACCTCTAATTTGTATTTCATGAAAAAAATCCAGCAGAATCTTGTATAATCATCAATGAATATAACATAGTAAAGACTACCATTAAAGGACGGTGTTCTTTGAGGTCCTGCAACATTTGTGTGAATCAATTGCAACCTTTGAGAAGCGCGCCATGATGCTTTAGAAAATGGTTTCCTATTCTGCTTACCAAATTGACAAGCTTGACAACTTGGTAAGTGATCAACGAGAGTTGGTAGTCCTCTTGTCATATCCTCTTCTTCGGTAACAATAATGTTTGTAGATGACAGTGACCAAGTCTCTTGTGCCAGATTTCCATTACATCTACCTTCATGGAATAAGCAAGTTTCTCCATCTCTGTTGGACTAAAGGAAAAACTCCTTCCTCTTATCTTCACCCTGAAAATTTCATTTCCAGCAGTGTCACTGATTTGGCAGTGTATTTTCAAAGAAAAGTCTAAATCCTTTTTCCATCGATGTTCTACACTTAGCAAGTTTTGATCAATCTCAGGAACATAAAGAACTTCAGCAATTTTCTTTATGCCTGTGTCAGTCTTGATAGCTATGGTTCCAATTCCTTTGACATGAAGATAGTCCCCATTTCCTATCCTAACCTTGGAAATTTTAGTGGGCTTCAGCTTCTTGAATAGGCTCTTATCATGAGTCATGTGATTAGTGCACCCACTATCAATTAACCAATAATCTATTGAGATCTTACTTGAGAAGCATGTTGCAACAAAAAGAAGATCCTCATCTTCTTGATCAACAACTTGAGCATTTTCTTCCTGCTGCGGGGTTTTACTTTTGCAAATCACCGCCTCATGTCCAAGTTGATTGCATTTCTTACATTTAGCATCTGGTCTCCTCCAACACTTGAATGGTGGATGGCGTTTTATTCCACAGTGACGGCAAGGGGGAAAGTTTTTTGCACTTCCTCCCTTACCTTTGTTGTTGGTTGATGTTTCTCCTTCACTCAACCCTTGATTCTTTTTCTTCTTAGGAAATTCATCAACCTGGTGCTTACTGACAAGATCCCCTTCTGTTGTAACATCCTGTCTCATGAGTCTTCTTTGCTCTTGAGCTTACAGGGAATTGAGCAACTCTGTCAAACTAATTTTTGACAAATCCTTAGTATTTTCTAAGGTCGTAATTGTTGCTTCATACCTTTCAGGAACTGTTACCAAAATATTCTCAACAATTCTTGAGTTGTCAAGTGTAGAGCCTAGTAGCCTCACTTTATTTGCAATATTAAGAAGTCTATCTGAATACTCCTTCACTTTTTCAGAATCCTTCATTTTTTGAAATTCAAATTCCCTAATTAAGTTTAAAACTTGCATACCTTTTATTCTCTTATCTCCAGCATACTCTTCCTTAAGATAATCCCATACTTCTTTAGCAGTTTTCAGAGACATTATTTGTGTGAAAACTATTGACTATATAGAAGCAAATAGACATCCCTTGGCCTTCGATTTTCTTGTCTTCTTTTCCTTGTGTGCTTTAATCTAAGCCATGGTAGGTTTATTCGGTAGGGCTGGAACATCGTAATCCTCTTCCACAACTTCCCATAGATCTAAAGCATCCAAGTATGTCCCCATTCGTACTGCCCAAACCTAATAGTTATCTCCATCAAAGATCGGCGAAGCGATTGGTAAGAAACTGGTTTATGCATCCATGACTTCTCCAACTCAATCACAGATCCCTTAAGATGAAAGCTTTGACACCAAATGTTAGTTTTAAATAGACAAATCGCACATAACACTATGAAAATGATATCTAGATTGCTACAGAAAAGAAGCAGGAGAATGAAGAAGATCACTGAGAGAGAGAAACTTGTGCAGAGAGATTTACTTTCTATCCAAGAGTAGTTACATAAAGTGTTCTCTTTTTAAAAACTGAAATAGATAATGGCCCTACTTTAAAGTCATGGTGCTAACCATGCTAACTACCTTCTAATAACTTAAAAAATAAATACAGGAAATAAAATAAATAAATACTGCAGTCCTAAAGCAACTAATAATACAAGGAAATTCAGATATGCTCTCAACACTTATCACATGCAGCAAAGAGGTTGAAAGGTAGATAAACACAAACACTTGAAGATTGAGCAAATATAAGAGTCCTACTCGATCAAGGATCAAGGAGATATAATGGAACAAGGAGTGAAACTACCTGATAGAGTCCTATTAGAGTCCTATTGAAGAAAGAAGAGAACATCATCTAAACGACTTAAATCAGGAGTTGGCTTAAATACAAGAAACCACATTCAAGTGTTTCACTCATGCACTGATAAGAAAAGTATCAATCAGCAAATCAGTTTACTAGCTTGAAGAAGAACCCGGTCCTTTACTTAGCAAGTCGTAGACTTTGTGTAATAGGTTGGTTCTTTTAGTTGTAATGAGGAGTCCAGAGCCAAAAGGGCTATTTTTTTTATTAAAAATACCAAAACGGATAAATCGTTGTGGATCCAGCGACTTATAAGTTGCCAGGCCCACAACGATTAATAAATCACTGGGTTAACAGCGACTTATATGTCGCTGACAGTGAGGCGACTTGCTGCCAGGATGTGATAAGGCTTACGGCAACTGCAGCCTTTGATTTTTTTTTTTAGCTTATGGCTGATGTGACAAGGCTTGTGCAGCCTTTGATTTTTTTTGCTGTTGTGAATAAATTAAAGGAATGAGACAGGCAACTTTTGAATCTTTATGTGAAAGGGAATAAGGGAGCTTTTTGAGAGAATAATGCATGGGAAATAAAATAGACAAATAGTGCATGCATGTGAGTTGTTCTAAAGTGTACATGAACGTGTTTCAATGTTTATATATAGGGTTTGCATGAAGAGTTTTCATACAACGAGTTCAACTTACAATACAATTTTATTCAAATATTATTTGTATTCAGCTTACAATCTTAGGTATTGTAACAATGAATGAAGATACAGTAAGAGTAAATTTATATTGGGGTGGTAAAGTTTTATATGAAGCTAGTTCTGTAATATATAGTCGGCCGCCTATAGTTGTACAAATATTTCCATTATCTCTTAAATATGAGCGGTTGCAATGCGTACTAAGAAATAAAATGGGTATAACTGATCCAGAAGATGTAGTGGTTATCACGGGACGATATCCAACGTCGTTTAGTCCAAATAGAGTTATAATGTACGGTGAGACTTGTTTTTGGAATGATGATTCTTTATCTATATTTCTCCGTACTATTAAGATTTTTGGTAGTCGTATTAACTTAACAAGTCTCGATAAATATGCGTCAATTGAAGGTTGTCCTATCGTTCAAAAATCCACCGACAACGAATTTGATCTTTGTGATACATCACATTTATCGAATTTAAATGTTGATTCTTCAAGGGACATAGTCCAACATCAAAGAGTGGAAGAATTTGGCAGACATTCAAATGATATAAGTAATTTGAATACACAATGTGGTGGTTGGGTTGATATGAAGTATGATAACTCTGATGGAAATGTGCATAATTTTGATATTGGGGGACCTAGCAATGCTCATATGCACATGCAAAATTTGAATTCTAATCATCAGTAACATTCTTTTCCGCTGGAGTCAATCGATGGGTAACTATAAAAACTTTTTAAATTAAATTAATTTATAACTTATACTAATTATGTTTAACTTTTTTTCTATTTTATAGATGTAATGGTTTTGAAGGTACACTGACTCGGCTTACACAAATTGTGGAAAATAATGATGATGTAGCTGATAATGGAGTGTGTGGATCAGACAGTGATGAACCTTCAGAACATGAATCAATGGATGATGTTGAAACGTCCGATAATGATAATATCATTGGAGAAGATGCAGCTCTGATTGCTCGTAGTTTTAGTCACCCATCAATAGAAATTCCGTATTTGGATAATACCGAAGAAAGCGCAGAAGATTTTGCGTACACATGTGATGATAGTTTCAATCAAGCTGCTCTTTGGAATTTAAAGAATCCGAAATTCATTCAAACAGGTTAGATTTTTGCTAACTACAATTTTTAAAATAATTAATATCGACTAATACTTATTTGAATCTTTATGAAATTAGGTATGTTATTCACAAATAAGAAACAAATGAAAGTTGCTGTGAGAATGTATTGTCTTAAAAAAAAAGAAAGGAGTATATTTGTGATAGATCCAAAAGTAAGAGCTGGAGGGTTATGTGCAAGCGTCACATGTTGGGATGCGAATGGATGATTCGCTTTTGAGAGATTACAGGTGGTATGTGGTATGTGGAAAGCAGGAAAAATGATACAACCACATACTTGTCTGATTGATAACTACAAGGAAGATCATTTCAATCTAAACAGCAATATAATTGTTGTTACGTTGGTACCAAATATTATGCAGAGCCCGAATATCAGTATTAAGGCGGTTCGAGAAGTCATCAAGTCAAAGCATCATTTTACTCCCAGTTATAGAAAAGCTCAAAGAGGTCAAAAAAAAGCATTTGTGATGGTATATGGAGATTTTGAAAGTTCTTTCAAAGCATTACCTCGCTACATGACTGCACAACAATATTTCAATCCCGGTACTGTTGTTGAATGGGATCACTATTGTTCAACAATGCAGGGTGAGAAAATATTTAAATTTTTATTTTGGACTTTTAAACCGAGCATTGATGGTTTCAAATACTGCAGGCCCGTCATTTCAATAGACGGTACCCATCGTTATGGTTTGTACAATTTGAAACTATTAATTACTGTTGGGATTGATGGTAATATTCTTCCGCTTGTATATGCTCTTGTTGCACGTGAAAGTTTTGAATCATGGTCATGATTTCTTAAGTTATTATGGAGGCATGTTATCGGTGAGAGAAAAAAATTTGATCTTATTTCTGACCGTCATAAAGGAACATTACAATGTGTTCAGTCTTATGATTGGTTGAGTCCACCAAACACTTTTCATAGATTTTGTGTTCGACACTTGAAAGCCAATTTTAATAAAAAAAATTGAATAGAGAGCTCGAGAACTTAATGTGGTCGGCTGCCACGGAGCATCAAGAAAGGAAGTTTTTTCAAAGAATGAAACAAATTAAGATATTGTCCCCTGCAGCATATATGTGGTTAGATAAATTTTCGCTAGATAAATGGATAATGTATAAGGATGATGGTCGTAGATGGGTTGCCATGACGGCAAATGTATCCGAGTCATATAATGGTTTGTTGAAGAAAGCTCGGGGGCTTCAGTGACTGCTATGATTCGTATGACTTTTAAAGCTCTTGTTGACCGTTTTGTGGAACGAAGCAATCTTGCTAATGCTTTATTACAAAATAATAAGCCATGGCCTCCTGCCGTTGGAAACAAATTCTTAGATTATTGGAAGAGAGCGTAATCGCACACTGACATGATGACTTATCAAACTGGTGATGGGATATTTGAGATTCTTACTTTTGCACATGATGGTAAGAGTGGAAATGTCCACACAGTTAATGCCAAGAAAAAGATATGTTCTTGTGAAAAATGGAAGAATTATCACATGTCATGCTCACATTGTATTAAGTTTTGTGGCATTCGTGGCATCGAACCTAATACATATGTTAGCAAGTACTACACCACCAAGCTATACAAACAAACGTATAGTGGTAAATTTTACCCCATGGGTGATGAACGATATTGGTCGTCAGCCCCATTTATTTTAGTTGCAAACATTGAATATATGCGGACATCTGGTGTTGAAGAAAGAACCCGACTTAAGAATGATATGGATATTGCTCTTGCTCGTATGGCTAGAAAGTGTAGTAATTGCAAAGAAACAGGTCACACTAAGCCACGTTGTCCTAGACGAGCTCAGTAGTTTGTGACTTTCATATATTATTATTTTATATTGTGTTATTGGTCTATATGTAGTATTTTTAATGTAATATGTCTTATAAAATAATCTACTGCTAGCTAATTTATGTTTGTTGGCTTGACAAGGGAATTGAACATAATAATATAAAATTTTTATGATGGTGTAACTTTAAATTCATCTAAACATAACAAAAATTACATAATGTACCATTAGCCTACCTAAATAACACTAGAAAAAATTAGCCTACCTAAATTACACTAGAAAAAATTAACCTACCTAAATTTGGTCTTTTGAAACTATGACCAACAAAAATTTTGATTAATTTTGTCTCCCAACGTGATCATGATGACTACCCGTGCCACAATAAGTTGGTACGTGTGGCCTAGTTGATCTTCGACGATCATATTCTGTCGTAACCTACAAAAAATATTTTTAAAGGTAAGATTATTTAAGACTACAAATAAAATGAAGTATGTAAATTAAGAAATGACATCATACATGTAGTTGAGAAGTTTCTGCATTGGACATTGTTGCCTGTAATAACATGAAATATAATTAAATAAATAATAATTAATTAATTGATCATAAATTATTAAATATATTATACGAATTACCGACTCACATCAGAAAAGCTTAACGCCTCATTAAATGGAGAGTTATTCATGAAAAATTCACGCATTCCGGGTTGGGGAGCATGATGAAATTCACTTAATTGTGCAAAATCATATTGCACAACGGGTGGCGTTACAAAACCAACTGTTTCTTCGCGTGAAAAATCAAGCCGTTGAGGGTTCACCAAATTCAAACGTGGGATAATACGCGTCGGTAGTAGCAGCTAAAGACAAGCCAAAATTATCATGTAGTTCTTCTCTACGATCTGCCATACTACTACGACCACCTCTTCTACCCTGACGCGTACTATATCTAGATTCAGATTGACGTCCCTGACGGTGAACTTGCACTGGTGGTGATTCTGCTGATTGAGTCGGTGGTGCATAATTAGGAGCAAAGCTCAATCGTGTTTCTATATAGACAAAATTCATTGATTTCGAAGAAATACAGGCAACTTCTGATGTAAATCCATACATCTCACTAGTTGCTCTTGAATCACGTAAAATCAATTGAGCCATCCGATAAATGGTTTCATGTCCCATAGCCTAAAAATACAAAATAAAAATGATCATTGACATGTATTAAAAAGACCACTGACGTGTATTAAGGTTTTTTGAATATACGTACCAAGGCCTCATGTCTGCGTACCATGTGTTGGTATCCTCTTTGAACAACATGCTCTGAATTTCCAATTAACATGCGAGCATGATTACAATACCAATGAATATACTCTAATTGATTGTTTATATGATGGGGCTCAAAAATATGTTCCCGACGTGTATCCCACATATTTTTTATTTCTTTATACATATTTAAAACTTCTTGTGTTATTCTATTTCGGTTATCACGCTTAAAATGTTATTCGTGAAAATGAGTACACGGTCCAGGTACATGCTGGAGATAACCAAATTGTCTAACAATCCGATCAACCATATGCCACTCACGAACTATTCCACAAATAAGTGGTACTCTAGCCATCCAAATAGGTTCTCCCCTTTGACACCACACGGGCAATTCATTGCGTATTTCTTCTGAATAGGGCTCCCAAATAAACTATAAAATAAATAGATCGTTATAAAACACAGTAATTATATTACTCTTTTCAAATAGATATAATATTATACTTAAAATTATACATAAGAAAATCTATTAGTAACAAATATGGTACTTTTCAATTCTTACATTATAATTTTTTTTTTATCAGCATGACAAATCATGAGTATTAAAACTTCAATTACCTGCTCAATAGTTAGGTATCCTGAACATCTCTAATTATGACAAGTATGTTTCTCGCCTCATTATCATGAACTATACCTCGTCTCCACTTTCGCGCAGGTGGAGCCGAGGCCTCATGATGGTTTGCCCACCGAGGGTGCAGTGCTGGCTGAAGTAGAATAATACGCTCTCATGCTCATACCTATAAAAATATAAAATCAACTAATTTTAATAACACAATAAAATTAAGTAGTACAAATTTTAAAACACAAATATTAAGTATCACGTACCTGAACTAAGGCAAGAAATCCACATACATCGCTAGATGAAGACATGGGTGCACGACATAAAGAATAGTATAAAAATGACAATGCGGCTGCGCCCCAAGCCTTTGTCGACACTGCATTTAAGTCTTGCAAGTAGATTAAATAGTCCAAAGATATTTTAGAATTGGACTTGTCAGGAAATAATGTACCTCCACACAATCATAATAGGTACAACCTAACTCTTTGTTGCACCTCAATTTCGGGAGTATCATCAGTGATATCATCTAACTCTTTTACATATGCAGCTAATTTAGATACAAGTATTCTTCTAATTCCACAAAAGCAATCTAGTGGAGGTTCCCATCCTGTTAAGTCACGCATCATTTGTCGTCTAGCTACAATTCCTAAATCGGTAGAACCTTCTAGAAGTATAGGATTCCCATCTACAACCATTCCAAACATAATTTCAATATCCTGTAATGTAATAGTGGCCTCACCAATTCGCAAGTGAAATGTGTGAGTTTCGGGGCGCCACCTCTCAATCAATGCACTTATAAGTCCAACATCATATAGAATGTTTCCTACTTCTACAATTCCTCTAAATCCACAAAAACTTAAATATTGAAGGATTCGACAATGCAATGGACGCTCCTGTATGTGCAACCAAAATTCAGTATCGGCACGACGTGTATTTAAACACATATCTTGTCCCTCGATGTCCCAATTTTTTTTAGATCGATGTTTTGCTTGTAATTTTAATAATGGATTCATATCTACATAAAAAAAATCAATCTGTTATGATCAAAAGTAAATTAATAAAGATTATTTAAAGAATATAAAATTTAAGTTTAAGAACTCGATGTAATATTTTTATACTTCACAATAAAAATAACGTAAAAACTATATATTAACATACCTTATAATTGATGCCTTAACTTGTATTTTGATTAAATATTTGTAAACTTTTTTCAATTTAAAAAATTTTCTTATGAACATATGAATTACTTCCAACCGAATATATAGACGGAATTTAGATGCAAACAGATATTTATTCACGTGCAAACAGTACTTTTTAAAAAAAAAATGCAGCACAAACATTTCGAAGGCTTCATGGATTACATCAATAGTGGAGGAATCTTTTTACTTTTCAAAGGCTGCACGAATATAATCAAGGATGCACACACTTTTTGATTCAAGGATGCACACTTTTTTAATTCACATGGGAACAGTAATCCTGGCAGCAAGTCACCTCACTGTCAGTGACATGTAAGTCGTTGTTGACCCAGCGATTTATTAATTGCTATGGGCCCGGCGACTTATAAGTCGCTGGATCCGTAACTATTTGTCCTTTTTGGTATTTTTTTAAATTAATTGTCCGTTTTGGTATTTTTAATAAAAAAAATAGCCCTTTTGGCTCCGGACTCTTGTAATGAGTCTTAGTTCTAGTCTCAGTGAAATATAAACTGAGGAACGCCATAAAACTAAAGAACATAACAAAAGGAGCAAAGGCAAAAATATAGTCCTCCCAAATAGTGTCTATAATTCAATAAATATTTTGTAAAAATCATTTTGCATAAAGTTAGGAACGAACTAATAGAAGGTAACAGGGTCGGAGCCAAAAGTTTTATATAAGAGGATTCAAGAAAATAGTAAAATGTCCCAGTTAAGATTTAAACTTTGTGATTTGAAACAACTTATAAACCTCTTTTGCGGCTTCAGTGTAATCTTCCTTTATTTCAATTCTCGTCTTGTCCCAGTAAATGTTGCAATTGAATTAGCTCTTGAAGCAATAGTTCTTGGTGTAAGTGTAGCCGCAGTTGAATAAATATCTGTCGTGTTTGAATCACAAGGAAGAAAGATGATAGCATAGAGTAGAGTAGATTTGGCAGCATGCCACAAGGTTATCCGAGTTCACAGGTGTTCTTGCTATCCCTATCTTCGTTGAGATGGAGTTGGCTCTAAGGATTCAACAGTTCATATTTAATTGAAAATTTTCATTGTATGCTCATTTGCACAATATAAATTTTCTATCAAAAGGGATGTCTAGCTCCATCAAGACATAATACGAATTCAATACATAACCCTTCTTCCTAACCTTCCTCTATAGTGGACTATATTTTCAAGCACAGACTATGAAGGATCAGGCAAGACGGTTGATGTGATTGCCTTGCAATTACAACTGAACAAACTTTCATCACTGAGAAGACCACACAAGCAGATAGATACTGAAAACAAACCTGAAGAAGTTTCTATCACCACACCATGTGAGACCTGTATTACGCAATCACATATTCTGAGCTAAGGTGCACATTCTAAGGTAGTCTTCGAGCTAGCATCCACAATTGTCTAGCGATGAATGAAATAGGTGAAAATCATGTGAGACGGGGGTTTGTGCTTTCTTTCCGTTTGTCAAAGTCTTGGTGGACACAATTATTCAGTACGAGAGAGGTGGCAGGTGTCCAATGATTCAGTGAAATAGTTGAGGTGCATGAATAGCACCGTCATCTCTCACACACACGTGGGGGGTGGGGGGATGTTGCTGACACAGCAAAGGAACAGTGATTATAACAGTGAAAGATAAGAATTGACGCCAAAATTTGTCTAAACTTTTGTTTCCTCTTGGGAAAAATACAAGTTCAATGATGAATAAAATGCCAATAAAATCCCTCTTGTTAAGTAAACAAACATTAAATTTCACTCTTGCAGCTTCATCTGTTTGAGCAGAAGATTGGTAAAAGTCTACAGCCTGGGAACTAACAATTGAAGATTCCATCACTGGCCTTTCATCAAAAAGAAAATCTGAAAGTGCCTGCTTTTGAATCAGTGACCGAATCCCAGAAGGAAGGTTTATTCTGCTGGCCCTTTTTCTTAGCTTTTAGAGTCAACTCATCAATAGTACCAGGAAGATATGCTTCAACGGCATTCTTGAATTTTTCATGCAAATTGACTCACTTGTTCCGGAAACAAGAGTGCAAGTATTTGGCCTTCCTAGAAACTCCAAAACATTCGGTAAATTCTTCCTGCAAGACGAAATGACAGTTGAAAGATACTCCATAAAATAGATATTGGCCCGAGCAAGGATCCATGAAGAGAGCTGTCCAGAAAATATCAGTGGTGATCCTAAATGGACACACAAGTGTAGGGAGAGAGTTGCCCTGAAAAATTCTCATGCCAAGTTCAAACCAAGTGCATTCAAAAAATACCTACTTTTACATGTCTAGGAAAGACTTTTCCTTTCTCATAGATGTAGTTGTAGGTATCAAGAAGATGCAAATGAAAGTAATAGCTATAAAAGAGATCGTATTACATGTCTAGGGAAGACGCCGTCTTATCCATAGCACAACAAAAACTGCATAATTAACGCTGCAAAACCGATGATACAACTTCCTCTACCAGACAGGCATCAACATCAGAACTCCTTGACTATGAATTCAAGCAAAATTCAGTTAAGCATGATTATGCATATTTTCTGTTTTTGTCTAGCTGAAAATTAAACCTAGACGTCATGATGCTCAACCAACTTTATTGACCACTAGGCCAAGTACATCCTCTCACAACTCCCTATTAACTCCATCTCCGCCAAAGAAGGTTCAGGCATATGCTTCGACTTGGCCCCTATGATCCGCTAATTCATCTCTTTTTCTGGTATTCCAAAAGGAGGTGGATAGGGTCAGCAAAAGAAGTGGCGAGGGCAGAAGACAGGGTTTTCAATTAAAGATTCCCGCAACGCAAATAGACAGGAAAAAGGCCAGAAAAGTCCAATTCGCTTTGACTCTTCCCTACGAGCTTTGACTCTTCAATACAAGCTTTAGTAGTTTAAACCTGATCTCTAAAAACAAGAGAGGACGCCAGAAATAAAATAAGTACAGTGAGAAATTTCCACAGATTACTAGACTAAGACAACATACTGCTCAAACATTAAACTAGTATTCGTGGGGTGCGCCAGGCCAAAGCATAGTGCAACACTTGGGCGACGCTTGAAGGCCCAGGCAGCAAGCTACCTTGATGAGTCTTCCCCCTCAAAAAATAGAGTTAATATCGTGTGGACCAATGGCCCACATATCAGATATTAAACTGATAAGAACAGATACTACACTTGATCTTAGCCAAAAGGCCGAGAAAGGTATGCTTATGCTTGGCAATGGGCCTTCGTTTTTATATCAACTCTCTATTGTCTACTTCAAATTTTCCTTTGATGTGGGACTCGTAAACATAACAAAAGAAGCAAAGGCAAAAATATAGTCCTACCAAATAGTCTTTAATTCAATAAATATTTTGTACAGCAATTCATTTTTCTATATTTATTTTGCTTTTTGATACTCTAGAAAAGGTTAAAGTCTATTGATTTTGCTTTCCTCTTGTGCCTGCAAATCTGAACAGCTTGATTACCATTAGAAACTACTGGTCTGTATGACTTTCATAGCACTTCATAAGTGTATGAAATATCCCCTTCTTTTTTCAATTCTTCTTCTATCTATATAACTGAATGGAACTTTGTGATTCAATCAATTTGATTCTCATTCTTAACATCAACGAACTCCCTTTAAGGACAGAAGCGCATTCAAACCCTATTCTTTTGTATTATTTGTTGAAGTCTATACTTCTAGTATAGTTAGTGAGAAGCTAAGTTCCATTTTTAGCTTTAGCAAGCGTGTGACTGACTGAACAAACTAGTCTACGCGCAGCCAACATTTCGAACTTGCCTCGATACTAACAATTCAGTGAATAAGACAGGAAGAAAGGAAAGAGTAGCATAAACTAACAAATAGAAGAAAGGAAAGAGTAGCATAAACTAACAAATAACCCTTCTTTCCACCCTCTATAGAAGACTATTTCAAGCACAAGCTATGAAGATAAGACAAAGATGGTTGATGTTATTGAATCAGTCTTGCCTTCAGATGAACTATCTTTCATCACTCAAGAAGATCATACAAGCAGATAGATACTGAAAACAGCCTGAAGAAGTTTCTATCACCACACCATGTGAGACCTTTATTAAACAATCACACGGTCTAAGCTAAGGCGTACATTCTCATGCTAAGTTCGAACCAAGTGCACTCAACAAATACCTACTTTCACATAATCTAGGAAAGATTTTCTTTTTAAGATGACGTAAGTGGTTGTAACAAAAAAGTCATCAAGAAGAGATGCTAACTACAACAACAATATACACTATGCAAACTACAGAGAGTAATAAAAGCAACAGAAGAGATCATGTTACATGTCTAAGGAAGATATCGTCTGATCCATAGCACAAACTGCATAATTAAGGTTGCTAAAGAGTATGAAAAGTAGAGTTCACTCAACAAGTACCTAAGTTAGGTCATTCTCCAACAACTCCCGCTGCATAACATTAAAGTACATTATAAAACTTTATTATTACAGTAACTTGGGCTGAGAAAATAGACTACAAAAACGTTGGATTAGTATTGGTGGGGTGCGCCAGGACAAAGCTGTAGTGCAACGCTTAGGCTACGCTTGAAGGACCAGGCAGCAAGCTACCTTGATGAGCCTTCCCCCTCAAAAAATAGAGTTAATATCATGTGGACCTGATAAGAACAGATACTACACTTGATCTTAGCCAAAAGGCCGAGAAAGGTATGTTTTGGAATTGCTACGGGCCTTTGCTTTTATATCAACTCTCTATTGTCTATTTCCAATCTTCCTCTGATGTGGGACTGGTGAACATAACAAAAGGAGCAAAGGCAAAAATATAGTCCTCCCAACATAAAGTTAGGAACAAACTAACAGAAGATAATCAGTGTCGGAGCCAAAAGTTTATATAAGTGGATTCAAGAAAATACTAAAATGTCACAATTAACATTTGACCTTGTAATCTGTAACAACCTTTTAAATCTCTTTTGCGGCTTCAATATAATCTCTTTTGCGGCTTCAATATAATCTTCCTTTATTTCGACACTCGTCTTATTACGGTAAATGTTGCAATAGAATCAGGTCTTGAAGCAATACAAGTTCTTGGTTTACAAGTTCTTGGTTTAAGTGTAGCCGCAGTTGAATAGATATCTGTCGTGGTTGAATCACAAGGAAGAAAGATGATAGTGTAGAGTAGAGTAAATTTGGCAGCATGCCACAAGGTTATCCGAGTTCTCAATTGTTCTTGCTATCCCTTTCTTTATTAAGATGGAGATGGTTCTAAAGATTCAGCAGTTTATATAGATAATGGAAATAATTCATTTTTTGCTCATTTAGCAGAATATAAATTTTCTATCGAAGGGGATTTCTGGCTCCATCAAGACATAATATGAACTTAATACACAACCCTTCTTAACCTTCCTCTATAGTGACTATTTTCCAAGCACAGACTATGAAGGATTAGACAAGATGGTTGATGTGATTGCCTTGCAATTACAGCTGAACTAACTTTCACCACTTGAGAACACCACACAAGCAGATAGATACTGAAAACGACAATCTGAAGAAGTTTCTATCAGCACACTTGGTGAGGTTATAATTCCACAAGCGAGGCCTTTATAAAGCAATCACATGTTCTGAGCTGAGGTGCACATTCTAAGGTAGTCTTCTAACTAGCATCCAGAGGTGTCTAGCAATCAATGAAATGGGTGAAAATCATGTGACACTGGGGTTCTGTGATTTCTTTCCATGTGCCAAAGTCTTGGCTACACAATTATTCAGTACGTGAGAGGTGGTAGGTGTCCCATGATTCAGTGAAATGGTTGAGGTGCACAGACACCACCGTGATCTCACACACATACAGAAGGGCGGTCGCGGGGGGGGGGGGGGGGGGGGTTTATGTCTGGACCTTTTCTTATTCCTCTTGGAAAATACAAGATCAATGAATAAAATGTCAATTAACTTCCTTAATAATCCCTCGTCATGTAAACAAAAATAAAATTTCATGCTTGCAGCTTCATCTGTTTGAGGAAGATTGCTAAAAGTCCATCGCCTCAGGACTAACTGGCGAATACTTCATCACTAGTCTTTCATCAAAAAGAAAATTTGAAAGCGCCTGCTTTTGAATCAGTGACCGAATCCCAGAAGGAAGGTTTGCTCTGCTGGGCTTTTTTCTCCTCGGCTTTCAGAGTCAACTCATCAATAGTACCGGGAAGATATGCTTCGATGGCACTCTTAAATTTGTCATGCAAATTGACTCTGTCGCTTGTTCCAGACACAAGAGTGCAAGCATTTGGCCTTTTAAGAAACTCCAAAACATTCAGTAAATTCCTCCTGCAAGATGAAATGACAGTTGAATACCCATAAAATAGATATTGGCCAGAGCAAGGAAATTCCAGGTGAGTTCTGAAACTGTTATCCTCTCCAACTCCAGAAAATATCGGTGGTGACCCTAAACAGACACATGTCAGGGAGAGAGTTGCCCTGAAAATTCTCATGCTAAGTTCGAACTAAGTGCACTCGACAAATACCTACTTTTACATGTCTAGGAAAGTTTTTTTTTAAAGATGAAGTAAAAGTAATAAAAAAGGCATAAAGGAGATGCAAATGAAAGTAATAGCTACAAAAGAGATCATGTTACATGTCTAGGGAAGATGTCATCTGTCCCATAGCACAACAAAAACTACATAATGAAGGCTGTGAAACCAATGATACGACTTCATCTCCCAGATAGGCATCAACATCAAAACTCTTTCACTATGAAGTAAAGCAAAATTCAGTTAAGCATATCTGCGTCTGAGAATAGAGCCTCAACTAGCAAGGTAATCCTGGCTAGGGTGTAAGGATTAGAAAAAAGGAGAGAAAGAATAGAACATTGAAGATCTGTCTTTTGCTAAAAATAAGTATCTCATGCTACAAATTGTGTCCCGTAGCTCACTAACTCACTAAAGTATGCTTTTTAAGGTCTTTTTATCAGTAAATACAATGTCAAGCTTAAAGGTAGTTTATCGTAAACCTTAAAGCTCAATATTACATGCAACGATTAGATGTAAAACAAAGACACCATAATTCCGTGTATCTTAAAGAATTTTTATCATCATATAGAGTCACACATACAATCTTCTGAAGCCATGATTGTAGGTGAAAGAAAAATATGTTTTTAACTATCCCCAACAAACAGATCAAGCAGTTATCCCATTCTTTTAGACATTCTCTAGTATGCATGGTTCAAGCTATGGGAATATATATTCCGTGTTTAGACTTTCATTTCATGGTAATAACCAGCATAATCATCACTACGAACGCTTGACAAGACAGTGAGGTCACAAAAGAAAAAGTACTGCTCAACTTAAGACAGATCTTTATGTTACATTCACCAACACGACCTCCTGCACGATATAAAAGCACTATCCTCTAATATGATAGTTTTATGGCTGAGTACATATATGGCCCCTTAAACTTGCCTGGGTTTTTTTCATTTAGACACCTAAACCAAGGGCTGTACCTGTTGAACCCTTGAACTCGAGTTTAACTGTGTCAAACAACACATTCCCACAGCAAACTCCTCTGATGTGGAAATGCGAAAAATCGAGAAACAACACATCAGCACCAAAAAGAGAAAAAAAAAAATGAGAGTAATGGAATTTGTGGATCGAATCTGATGGTGCTTTGAAACGTGGAGAGTCGGAGATGATGGTTCAACCTCAATCTCCAAACAAACTTAAGAAGATCAGTGTTGGATATCAAGATCAAATTCTCAAACAGAAATTCTTTGCATAAATTACACATGATCTTGATCTAAAATTCTTTGCATCTTTTTGATTTGGTTTTTTGAGAACAGATGTAATGTGAGTTACAAAGTGGTGGTTCCATGTTCAATTGGCTCAAAACCGTAGCTTTACTTTCTATTAGTTTTCTTCATAATTCATAAAACTTTTAGAATCAAATTTATATTTTGTTGCTGGGTCATTTCGTTGTTGTGGTTCAGGATGTGTAGCGGTGGAGACAGCTGTTACGGTGGAGGAAGAGATGGGGATTCTAGCGGCAGATTAAGGTGACAGAGATAAAAGGACTAGATCTTTCCACTCTATAAGAGGGGAGTGTATCACATATGCGATGCCATGTCAGCACCATGTGTTTAATACGCATTCTTTCAACTAAGATTAGGTGTTAAATAGGTATAATCCTTAGTTTGGGTGTCTAAATGAAAAAAATCGGACAAGTTTAAGGGGTTGCATATGTATTCAGCCTAGTTTTATACTTCTATTTACATGAGGACTATGCAGAACAATGACTCAAGGGACTGAAACCGAACATAGGACATATTAACCTGAGAGTATATGTGATATTGAGTTACAGCTACTATATCAATAGTGAACGTTTGCATTTTTCTACCTAAAACACAACGATTACATGCTATAAGGAAATTAGTACATATAATTCATCAGTAAACATGAAAACGGTATCAAACATTTATCAAGTGTCAGAAATATAGGAGACAAAAGTAGTATACCTGCTAACAAAGTTCTGAGTAATGGCAATTGAATCCTCTAAATTGATGACCAAATGCCACCATCCATTAGGTACAAAGATAACTTCACCCGCCTTGCAGACACACTCAATAGGTCTCTTTTTCAAATTCTTGGTTGCATTATAAAAGTTCATGAACCATTCCATAATTGAAACAGGACTTGCTACTTCTGCACCATCAGGGCTTGGATGAACCCCGGGTGGCACCACATCAGGGGGAAATAATATCCATTTCTTGGATCCTTTGATTACCGCATTCCAAGCAGAGGTAGAATTTGGATCAATGTGGAATGACGAACCAGACCCTGCTGGTCCAATTATAATCCACCTATAATCTGGCCTTTCATTACCCAAAACACTAAACAAATCCTCATTGAAGTAAATCGGGACATCAAAATCCTTTCCTAATTGAGGAACTTTCTCCGCAAACTTTGGATCAAACAGATACAACGGCCTTTCTTCCCTCACTTGATCAGCGTACCTAAAATAGTCCTCAAGCTTCATTTCCACTGGCCCTACCGAAAACCTCACATCCCCACATTTCTCAATCAAATACTCCCTATTCCATTTCTCCAATGCAGGCCAATTCTCCAAACACCCTTCTAATAAAACCGGCTTATTCGGTTCCTCAAAATTCATCACAAACTCATCAACAGAAACCCCTTTTCTCCTCACTACATTATCCCTCTCCAACCACTCAGATTTCATTTCAAGATTAGCACATAACCAACTCTGAAACAAGTAATCAGAATAAAAGTCTCTAATTTTAACACCACAAGTCCTATTACCTACACCAACAAAAGTAGACTTCCAAGACCCTTTGAAAAATAACCCACCTTTACAAGTCTCCAATACAAGATTCCTCCATAGTGGTTCATGATTACAGAAAATATAGAAACTTTTGCTTACAGTTGATAAAATACCTAAATGGGTACCTTCTAAAAGGCCTAAAATATCAAGAACAAGCTCATCTGTCAAAGTTTGAAGATTACCTAAGCCAGTGTTTCTTGAATTATGAAATGGTGGGTTGATATAAAGATTCCCAAGTGGTTGAACTCCATGGGAATCTGAACCTTTTAAGCTGAACCCCTCATCTTCTTCCTCTTCTTGGTATTGTTTGGTTACCCCTTTTTCTGTAGACACACATATTTTCTTTGATTTTTTGGTTTTGACATTTTTTTTCTTTCTTTTATGATTCTTGTATAATAAGGTTTTGGAACTCAACATTGTTAGACAAGTATGGTTTGAGCCGCCGAGGTATTGAGGTTGTGTCTTGAGTGTTATTTTGTTGTTGTACAAGATAGAGCTTTTTTCCTGGTTTAAAATGTACAACATTTCAACTGAATGTACAACACTTCAATGCAGCCAAAATTGGTCTTCTTAGTTTTTTTTTATTTGGAAAAAACAACTAAATATAAAATATACACTTTAACTTTTCATATTTACACAAATCTCCACTCTTAATTACAAAAACTACAATTAATTATGTATCTTCATTAAATGTATCGGAAAGCTAATTACTTATCTTGACAGATTCAAAATAAGAACAAATGTATCGAAAGCTAACTACTATATATCTTTACAAGGAAAAAAAAAAACTTCATTGGTTGTACTATGTATCTTGAAGACCCTTCAAAAAAAATGTATCAGGAGCTAATTATGTATCATTACTAAGAAAAAATTTATATTCGTTGTTTATATCGGGAGCTAATTATATAGGTGTCAAGAGGCCGGACCGGATCAATCCGGAACCGACCCGTAAAATTTAGACGGGTTGTGGGCCGGTCCGGGCAGAGTTGTGGTTAGGTGGGTCGGGCCAGGGCCGAGTTTAACAGTAAATTTTTTAAAAACAACCCTGAACCGGCCCACTTAGCCCAACCCGGTCTAACCCACCTAAACCCGGTTAAAAATTTGGTCAAAAGCGGTAAAAAAAAAAAGGTTTTTTTTTCAATATACGTTATATATACCCACCTATATACATTTTAAATACGTTAAAATATATATAAACACTATATATATAGTATATACTACATTAGAATTTAAAAAAATATACACATATACACAATTACACATGTAATCGTGTATACGACTATACGTTAGTTAAATATATATATTACTCTAAATAAAACAGATACTACAAGATATATACTACAATATAATGATATATATAATAACTTATACAACATATACACATGTATACGTTAAATATATATGTCTATAGAAGATATATACATATATATACGTACCATTCAATATATACGTACTACTTTAAAGAAAATATACTACAATATATATATACTACAATATATACACACACTAAACATATAGTTATACACTAATTTATAAAACATATACACATGTATACGTTAAATATACATGTCAATAGAAGATATATATACATATGTACGTACCATTCAATATATACGTACTACTTTAAATAAAATAAACTACAATATATATATATATACTACAATATATACACACACTATATATATAGTTATACACTAATTTATAAAACATATACACATGTATACGTTAAATATATACATCTATAGAAGATATATACACATATATACGTACCATTCAATATATACTTACTACTTTAAATAAAATATACTACAATATATACACACTATATATATATAGTTATACAATAATTTATAAAACATATACACATGTATACGTTAAATATATACTATTTTAGAAAATATATACACATATATACACTATTTTAAATAAAACATATGGTACTTAATATAATAAATTAATAATAGTATAATACTTAATAGTAAATCAATAATATATTAAAACTAAAATTTTAATTTAAACTAGAAATTCAATTTAAATCATTAAATGGAAAAAATTACAAAGTAAGGACTAAGGAATAAATGAATGTTGAATTTTATTTATTATAAAATGATCCAAATTTTATAATTTACATGAATGAAAAATCTAAAAATTTTGCATCATTTTCTCCAACTCATTCATGTTAATATTAACGGAAACTTGCATAGGATAGTCAAAGTGAACGGGGGCAAAACCATGCATTGAACTTGATTCTGCTGAGTTCTCCTGTAAAGTGATAATTTCTTCAAGTCTCTGCTCGTCGTTCGGCTCCGCTTCCATTCCTTGATTTCTTCGTTTGGCTCTAATCCAATCTCTGAGGCAAACGAGAACATTTATTGCATTGCTTCCCAATGAATGTTGGTTGTCTCCAAGTTGCCGTCGTCCTTGACTAAAACCGCTCTCTGATGCAACAGTTGACATTAGAACATTCAAGATACCTCTAGCTAATCTTGAAAGCACAGGATATTGTGTTTCATTACTCCTCCACCAATCTAACGCGTTGATCCGTCGTCTGCGATCCTCTAGCGGCGACCGAAGATAATACTTAAGCTCTTCCCGATAAGTTGATGTGTAATCTCCTTCCTCGACACTATTCCAACAATTTAAATCATAAAAGTGATCAGGAAAACCACTATGCGCGGGCCTTTTAGAAGATGATGGCTCCTCAGGAGGATGAGGAGTAACAGTTGGAGTGATATTTGTAAGTACGACTAAATCAACTAAATCAACATAGTGATTATATAATTTATCTATACATTCGTTCGCATCACCCATAGTCGTCCACAAATCAGGTTATACTTGTTGAGAATCATTATTAGTATTTATTTCTAAATTAGTATAAATAATAGTACTAAAGTGGTACATAGTATTATATTTCATGCACGGATTAAGCATAGCACCAACCAAGTAAATAGGGGGAATCGAAAAAAAATATTTTTTAAATTTAGCAAACATGACACCAACAACATCTTTGTAACCTTTTTTATTTTTATATTCTTTGAGTAAAGCAGAAATATCGGTTATATATGCCAAAATATTACAAACAGTAGGATAATAAACACCGAAAAATTCAACCGTAGCTATATAAATTTTTTCCAAAAACTTAAAAAGATCATTAATTACAACCCAATCAGAATCATGTAACATGCAATCAGCAAAATTAGCAAACGAACCACAATATTGGTTAAAAGATAGTGTAATAGGAATTCTATATTTATAACAAGTTTTTAAAAAGTCATACGTAGCATTCCATCTAATTTCACATTCTTCTGGCATCAATATCGGTGCAAGTCCATTTTGTTCACATTTAAGTTTAAAGTCTGTAATTCTACGATTATTTCTTGAATAAAACCAATGGCAAGTCAAATTTTTTCAATATAAACCTCAAAAAAATCAAGACCATCTTTTACAATTAAATTATATATATGACATGTAAACTTAATATGAAAAATTTCAGGTAACGGCGAAGATAACTTAGATTTTAATTTTGTTATAGCAGTCTTGTTGTTAGAAACATTATCAAAAGAACTTAGATTTTAATTTTGTTATAGCAGTCTTGTTGTTAGAAACATTATCAAAAGCAATACATAAGATTTTATTTTCGATACCATAAAATTCTGCAACTTTAGCAATTGAATCAGCAATAAAATCTCCAGTAAATTTACGATCTTCATCATATAAAAAAGTAAGAATACGTTTTTGCATAATAAAACTACTATCTATCCTATAACAAGTAATAATTAAATAATCATTTTTATTTACAGCACGCCCGAGATCAGAAGTTAGGGATATTCTACATTGAATATTTTTTAACAATGTAAATAAATAAAAACAATATTATGAATGAAGTCTAAAAATTTCGACCCGACAAGTACTTCTAGAAATACCATTAAACATAGAATTATAAATTGCTTGAATATAATGAATAAAGGCATCAGAAGAAGAAAAACTAAAAGATAAACAACCCACAGCTACCATTTTAGCTATTTCTTTTCGGTCCCTCAATTTATTATACTTCTTCATTACCTGACCGGTTGCTGGGTCCATTCTAGTTTGCGTTGGTCCACCAACATCCGCACCACCTCGTGCAATATTTAACTCTCTTTCGTGAGCATCACCTATATGTCTCATTAACGTACCCGTACCCCATTGCTTGCCTCCGCTTTTATGCTTATATATTTGTTGACAAATATTGCATTGCACCTCAGTATCTGATATACGTTCAAAAAATTGACATGCAATACTAGTTGTTTTACGGGCTCTTGGGGCACGGAGAGGGAGATTAACCGATTCAGATCTAACGTTAGCGTTTCCTACTGCGGGTGTCTTACCAATATTTTCATCATCTTCATCTAAATTAACCGCATCTATACCGTATTTTTTCTGAACTTCTACATAATCCATATCGTGGGCACCTACACCTAAAGGTACGCCTACTTCTTCCTCAAAAGGTTGACTAAGCGGTGCCGGAGGCACACGGGTATATCTACTACTTAAAGTATCTCTACCGCTAGTAATTCGCTTTTTACTACCATTACCGCTTCCGGGACAAAAAATTTAACACCTTTAGTAGCGAGGTTTCTTAATTTACTCATAATATAAATTAAACTAAAAAAATTCAAAATATACAAATATAATAAAATTAAATATTCAACAATTAATACACTAAATAAAAATTAAACGTAAGAGATGGCACGACAATACCAAATTTTGGAAGTATCCGAAGATTGGGACTTTAGAAACTTCCGCACGTACTTTGTAATCGTCAAATTCAAAAATTAAAGTGAGCATGTTAGGAAATTAAATATATATAATGTTTGAGAATTGAGATTTGAGATTTGAGAGAGAATGAGAATTGAGAGAATGAAAAATTGTGTGGAAAATGATTTGAAAGTGTAGGATATTTATAGAAACTTTTTTGGGGTTAAAAAATAATTTTAAAAGTAATTTTTTTTTTAATAATAAATGCCAAACTAGCCATTTGGTCACAAAAACGGTTATATAGCCGTTGGGCCAATGGTTAGTTTGGGCCCAACGGACCAAAGCCCACTTAAAAAAAAAAATGAAACTGGGCTGGTTAACCGACGGGCCTGGACCGGGTTAACTGGGCCCAACCAAAAAAATAAATCAGCCCGGTACCCTACAACCCATGGGCTGATTGGGTTGGGTCAACCCAACCCGTTTGATAGACTTAGCTAATTATTTATCGTTACCAAGAAAAAAATTTATATTCGTTAGATATATCGGGAGTTAATTATGTATCATTACCAAGAAAAAAATTTATATTCGTTGGATATATCGGGAGCTAATTATGTATCTTGACAGATCAAAAATCGAAATTTTGGGTAATTATGTAATGTCGAGTTTTTGGTAATTAAACTCCAAACTATCGGGATTTATGTTGTTTGCCTTCTTTTCCCTTTCTTTTATGTCTATTTTTTATATATAATATATTAATGACGCTTAACTTTCGTCTCAAATGACAAGTAAAGGCTTAAATTTTGAGAGTGTATGTCTAGACTCCTCAATTTGTTTTTACTGTGCCATATGAATGCTCCAACTTTGAAAATAATCATTCTGGCACCTTCAAAATTTATGTGTCATGTCAATATTGAGTGTCTACGAAATACTGTGAGACGAGTTGGCATGTTTAGTTGTCAATCGAAACTAAATTAAGGTGTTTATACGTACGCTCTAAAGTTCATGTGCTATATTAGAATCCTCGTGACGCGTTGAGGACGAGTTGAAGTTTCTAATAGTTAATTGAGACAAAATTGAAGTGTAAGAAATATTTACTTACCCTAACGTCAAATTTGAGTGTCTATTATGTATTGTTTATATTTTACATACTTATTAACTTGTACTTACTTTGTAGCTGTAATTTGTAAGTAGGAAAAAATACGAAAATAAAAAGAAACAGGAGTGCATTTGGCAAAGTGAAATTTCAAGAATTTACATCCACTTGGCTAGGCTTTTATTAACCTCAGTCAGTCTTGGAAAATCTAGATGAATAAGAAGGGAGTTCTTAGACAATGAATACAAAAGTGCAATAAGCACTGACATCTGATTGACAAAAAGAAAAAGTAACAAGAATTTTGAAAAAAAAAAAAATTCATTCACAAATTGTAATATACAGAAAAAAAGAAAAAGAAAACCTTGAGCAAAATGCCATATATGATCACAATTATTCACAAGTCCCAAACTGGCAGTGGAACATCTATATTTTCAATGACACTGGTTCAGCCAAATGTTGCTACAATTCCAAGAATCAAGCGGAAGAACACAGCGCAGACGTGAACCCACAATTTGCAGCAGCAAGGAATTCAAGGGGGGAGAAAGAAAGTAATATGAAAAAACAATCAATCTGACTACAATCCATTACGTACTGACGGTTATGATAGTTTTCAGTAATCGATGTGGATTACTAGAGACGGTTTTCCACCTGCGTGCTCATCAGACATCTCCACTGCCCCATGCGAGGTCCCTTGTCTAAAAGCATTAGCAAGCCTGCATTGTTGGCCGACGATCCAAATGTGTACCTAAACAAGTGTTGAGATTTAATTGAATGTTAGAACTTGCTCAAACAAACAACTAAACTCAAGGAGACAGAGAGGGAAATAGACTGTTGCCTTCTTTTTTAGGGTAAGAGAATCGTAAGAATTTATTGATAAAAAACCAAAGTACAATGATCAACTCACTTGCATCTGCGTGCTTTTCTTCTCCATAAAACAAAGCATACCATCGACTGAATAAGAAAGAATACAAATAAATCAGCTCACATATAAATCAGAAGACGACACAGAAACAGGAGGGCCAAATAAGAAATGGTGAGAGTGGGACTGTGGGATTTTGATGTCAGAATAAAACATATTGGTTTGCTATTTATTACCTCATATATTACCATATGCTGTCTATTCTAAGCTAGGTCAGCATTGATTCCAGAGATTGTAGGTCATTTGGGACAACTTGACTACATGATTTTAGGTCTGCCTTGTTCACTTTTAGTGTCGTCAATATATAATAGAAGAAAATTCAAATGGTCCTTGTGACTTTTTGTCCTTGGAACCCCTTCTACCCACAGGAAATAAGGAATTAGTCCAGCACGTTTGTTAAGTTCAAGTATCCCATTCAGAGTAGCTAAAGGAAGATGCCTGTGAAAATGCATTAAGATCAAAGTGATGTCATAATGACATATAATCTTTGTCTACTAACCATTTGAAATGTGATTCCACTAAAGCTTAGGGATTACATAGGTTAGCAACAGCTCTTCCCATTTTGAAAATGGACTTCTTGATTAGACATAAGCCCAAGACACTAATCCATATGATATCATCTGGTGACTTGGTTTAAGATTAAGTGTACTCAGATATAACTAATTGAAAAATCTTAAACATAAATTGCTCCAAACACCAGCTCTAATCCACACCAAACCTCACCCATATTTGATCAAAAGAAAAGACAATGACCACAAAAGCTAACTCAAGGTCTAGTAGAGGTTTCAGAAAGAGACACAACCCAATTCATTCTCGGTTTTTCCTTATCGTGACAGAAGGTTTCTCAGCAGAAACTGTTCTATTCATCATCCCAAATTCTAAATGATTTATCTTAATACATGCGGCACTATTTTCAGAGTGCAACAAACAAAATCACCAGCTTGCATGAAAATTGAAATAAAGCACGCAATAGAACTCAAACCTTTTTGATTTTGGACAACTGCAACAAGAACTCAAGAACATAATTAAGTAGCACAGTGACAAAAGAGTGTTCTCACCTTTCTAATACACTGTATAATTACATTACTTTGGCAGTTACACATTACCCAAAAAATCTTAAATGTCACATGCCGAAACACTTACTTAGGATTGTGTAGTTGTAAAATAAGTTCAAGATAGGCAACATCCACAAAATCGAACCAAAAATCAGATGTCAGGTGGAATGGGAAAAATGTCGCACCTAAGGGACTGTAACTAAAGTCTGTGACAGTGCAGTTAAAGGTTAGGAAAATGAGTAAGGCTAAAAGAAGGCAGGTCCAGCACATTTCTTACCAGTAAGCCTATAGTTCTGGCACAGGAAAATAATTTTTGCTCAGATTAGTATCAAACAAAGTAATTAATATTTCTGCTTTTCACTCGTAGAATCGATTCCAATCGAGCTGAATTAAGCCCTATATACATTACTAGTCATTGACATGAGTGGGCCAATAAATTTACATACTCAATCAAGTCGAATCAGATACTCCCTCTGTTTCAATTTTGTCTTACTTTCCTCTTTAATCTGTTTCAAAAAAGAATGTCACTTTTAATATTTAGCAACTCTTTATACCCAATAGCTTACATGGCATATTTGAGACCACAAGATTTAAAAGTCTTTATTTTCTTAAATTTCGTGTCAAGTTAACCTAAGACAAATAATTTGAAATGGAGGGACTATACGTTTACAGTCGCAAAATTGCTACTAAATGTCCTTGCAATGAGCAAATAACCCAGAATTTGTGCTTTCACATTGGAAAAAGATCATAGGTACCATTGTACCTGAGAAAATGAAGTTACTGCAACCTGTAAAGTTAACACAGATAAATACCATACCTTGAATACAGACATGAACGAAAAGCTCCCAATTAAAGATGGCTTCTTCGCAGGTTTTCTCACGGCTGGGTTCATCTCTTTGCATAATTGCTGAGCAATCTCCTTGAGCAATACCACCTGTGCTTTATCAGTCCGCATAGCAATCATAGCCTGTCGCATTGATTCCCGGTCAGCCTCTAGTGCCTGAAGCCTAAAGTATAACTTTGTGACTTCTGGATCTTCAAAATCTGTATTATGCAATGAATCCCTCGGGGTGTAGTCGTCAACCATTCCGGCTGAACTCTTGAGTTCTGAGACACCATTATATCCAGCCCTCTGATGTACAGAATCAATTGTGTAAACTCGGTCGCTCATGTCATCTCCATTTTCTGAAGAACTATCCACCTTCCTCAAGTTTGAACGTTCTTCTGTTTGTGAATATTCTGCTTTTCTAATACTTCCACCAAACCTTGGAGAATCTGAGATGAAATCTGAGTTAATTTCTTTATTTGTAATGAAGGGAGATCCTACACTATCAGTTGAAAATTTTCTAAGATGCCTACTCCTCCTTGGAGAATGACCAACTATAACTTTTTCAAGTATGTTGTTCTTGAAATGATCCCCATCAGTGCTTCTTGGTGTCCTCTCCAACTGATTGATCCTATGCTCCAAATCACGCAACTGGTCGGATGAACGTGGGGTCTCTTCAAATGCATATTTCTCAACATCAACATCATTATCAAACTCTGTGTATACTTGATTCTCATTAATAGTACATTTCAACGGAGGGTAATCAAATGGAGGAACTTCGAATGGTCCATTGGTAGTCTCGGACATACTATTGTTCCGACTAAAACGGCCCTTTTCCGTCTCACCATCACCATCAGCCTCAGATTCTGTTAGCCCATAACTCATCATTCTATGCTTATACATTTGCACCTCACAAGTCAATGATTGAATTGATTGCTCCCTCTTATATAATATATCCTCCAATGCCATAATCTCCTGCTGATCATGTGCAGTTTTCTCCTCAGTGTACCTCTTAAATTGTTTAAATTCCATCTGAACCTCTGCCTTTTCTCCTTGCAACCTCAAAATCATTGACATGGCCTCATTTGCAGCTGAGGAAGACGCATTTCGTTCTTCCTCCAGTTCAGCACTTAAATCCTGAATTGTGTGTTGTTGCTTACTTACCATTTCCCTTAGTGCTAGACATTCATTTTCAATTTCTATACGAGCATTTAGAGGTAAGACAAGGCCAGGGATCATAAACTTATTCCCATCATATTCATCAAATTTTCGCTTCACAGACCGGAGCCAAGTCCCTGAATAGGACATGTTCATTGTAGAACAACTGCTGCACCCACAATCACAACAGTTGACTTGGCTAGTCGTTGGGGCCGAATTTTGAGAATCCATATTCTAATGCACATCCAATCAATCGTCGAGAATGGAATAACAAAAGAAAGCAGGAAAAAAAAACAAAAATTTCACAAACCAAAAGACGATTAATCCTGTAAAACAAGCTCTCAATCCCTCCCTCTTTGATAAAATGTTAATGTATGTATATGTATACCCCTCGGTTTCACATAGGATGAATTCCTCCTTCCCTCAGTTGTAACACAGAATACAAATTCCTGCAAAACACCCACAATTTTTTCAATTCCAAGCCTAGGTACAATACCATAGAGTTATGTTTACATTGTTGTACTCAAAAAAAAAAAAAACTAGGCATCAACAATTATTAAAACTCCTTCCATTTCAAAAAATTTGTCACAATTCGCTTTTCAAAAGTCAAAACAATATGAATTTTGACTCTCAAGAAGCGAAACGTGACAGCTATTTTGGGACGGACAGAGGGAGAATATGGATTGTCATGTGCAGTACCAAGGCCAAGATTTAGCCTGGTAACGTTGGTACCCGTTATCTTTTCACATTTATTCCATACAACAACACACCCAATATAATCCTACAAAGTGGGGTCGAGGAGGGTAGGTGTATGACCTTACCCCTATCCTGGAGGCAGAGAGGTTGTTTCAAATGCACACTCGCCTCAATGGAAATGCAATAACAGAACTTAATATTCAGAAAGCATGACAAAACAATCTGAACAAAAACTACAAATTACGATAATTGAAACCAATTCAAGGTCACATTTTATGCCATACAAATATAATTATACATCACCACAATCCCCCCAAAAAAGAGAAAAAGTCTACATCTTTCACATAAATTATATTGAGCTTTATACCCGTAACAAAATGCTTGC
Organism: Capsicum annuum; assembly: GCF_002878395.1. NCBI lineage: Eukaryota > Viridiplantae > Streptophyta > Magnoliopsida > Solanales > Solanaceae > Capsicum > Capsicum annuum. The sequence continues at coordinate 214,407,282 of NC_061120.1, read as the reverse complement.
ATCATTAATGCAATTGCTCTATTGTCGAGATTAATTTTCCTTATATGAAAAAACAAATCACCAAATGCAAATCAGTTCACATATACGAACAATCTATCCATTTGCATAATAAACATGCGTATATAATATAAATATGCACCACGACATCTCACGTTTAAATCCCGACAGAGAAAAAGAACGTGATTTCTTCTCATCTATCCTAGCCATGATGAACAGAGTTACCTGATACATGTTAACACATGACAAGTATCTCATTTGTCCTAACATTGATATACAGAGTTACCTAATACATATTGCCAACATGAAAGGTATTCTATCATTGCATAATAAACATGCATATATAATATGCACCACGATGTCTCACGTTCAAATCCCAATAAAAACGTGATTTTTTCTCATCTATCCTAGCCATGTTCAATGAAGAGAGTTACCTAATACATATCACCGACCTGACAGGTATCTCGTCTGTCCTAACATATTGTCAACATGACAAGCATTCTACCACGAGCTAGCACACCACGATTATCGAAAAAATAAACGACAAAAAAACGATCAAAAAAATTAACGTACCTGAAAATAAAACGAGATAACTGAGAAACGGAGGTAAATTTCTACGGGAAAAAATGGAAATTATAGTTTTCCAGCTTCCCGGAGGATTGTAGATATGGAGAAAAGCGAGGGAAAAAATGAAAAAAAAAAAAATAATACAGATATAGAGGAAAAAAAAAAAAAGAGGGGAGGGATAGAGGGAAAGGAAAATTAAACGTGGGAGAGAGAAAAGAAAGTGAAATTCGAAAACCCTTATTATTATTATTGTTATAGATTATTTTCCATTTTGTGAAATTTGTAATCTTTTTTGTTTTTTGATTTTTTTTCTTTTCTTTTCTTTTCTCTTCTCTCTAAGTTCTTTTTTTTGGAAAGAAAAAATGTGGGATGATTTAGAGGAAGTGAAATTTTGGTTGAGAGTTTTCTTCGGAGTGTAATAACGGAATCCGTGTCTTATGTTTGAATAATATTTTAGCATTAGATATTAGATAAAATTAGAAGAATACAAAGGAGTAATACATACGTGTTGATTCAACTTAAAGAATTTAAATAGTTAATAGATTATTAGTGAATGTTTCTGGTTACTTTAGCTACTTAAATTTTAAGAAAAAATGATCTTTTATTATATTTAAAGACTAATATATACCGTACATTAAATGGTTTAGTCAAGACTAAATTTCTTATTTTAATAATTACTTCTCTTATTTTATTTGCTACTAGGGGGCGGGATCGTGTTAGCATGGGCCCAACATCGATCATGTTTAGAGTATTTTCAAATTGAAAAGTAAACTTTTGAAATTTGATACCACTCAAATGATAAATTATAAGAATTTATCATAAGTTGAGAGACATTTTAGTTTGTTACATATTGTAATTTATAATATTTTCTTATGTAATTTTCAAATGTTATATATTACTTCACTTGTCCAAACTTTTGTAGCATTGATAGTCAATTATATTTTTAAAAATAATATGAGTTTTAAATTATTGTGATCTATAATATCTTTTCTTCTATTAAATTTAAGTGACACATATATAATTTCAAGAGTCAACCAAATATTTTATTTTGAAAAAAAAAATTAAAAGTTGATAAATATTATGATTTATAATATTTTTTTAAATGTATTTTTCCGAAATATATAACAAATTAATTTTTGTTAGATATTTCAAGCTGTTAACTATTGTAGTTTATAATACTTTTTACGTAATTTTTAAATATTATATGTTACTCTCATTCTCTAAACTTTTGTGGCATTGATAGATAATTATATTTTAAAAATAATTTAAGTTATTAATTATTGTAATTTATAATACTTTTTTATTCTAATTTAAGTAATACTAAAATAATTTTGAGAGTCGATCAAATATTTGTATCTATATGATGAGATGCAACGAGTCTACTTGGTATTCTATTTTTCTACTTTAGAGATGTTGTGTCTTCTTCAAAACTGATACAAGCCATATAATAGACAATACTTATGGTAGAATAATCAATGATCAAATACCTTTATTTTGCATGTAATCACTTGTATAATTTATATTGCATTTGGTATAATGTTTATGATAGTGATAACCTTATTAGGTGTATAATGACCAAATCACCCTTACGCTTTCTTGAAATGACAAAAAAAGAGCCATGTTTAGACCTTTACTTTTATATTATAGAAATAATTTGACGAATATCAATTTTTTTATATGTCGTTAAATATTTTAAGTTGTTAATTATTAAAATTATAATACTTTTACGTCATTTTCAAACAACATATGTTACTTACTCTGTTCCAATTTATGCGACACTGATAGAATTTTTAAAGTTAATACAATTTTTTATATATCCTTCAAATATTTTAAGCATAATACATGTTACACTTTTTATCCCAATTTATGTGAGACAAATAAAATTTCAAGAGCCAACAAAAATGTGGTATTGTAAATTGTTAGTTATTGTGGTACGTTATTTCTTTGTCTCAATTTATTTGTTATAAATATAATTTTGGAAGTTAACAACATTTGTATATATTTCTTACATATTTTAAATTATTAATTATTATAAATTATAATTCTTTTACGTAATTTTCAAATGCATTTTATATCAAAAAAGTTAAAAGAAAAAAATTAAATTAAATTTACATAACATAAAATATAAAATCATACATGAAGTATGAAACTAAACAAAAAAAAAAATGAATAGCCAATAGGAATTCAAAAAGGAACAGATAATGGAAAAAGCGGATGGGACCTACACCTATAGAAGATTAATGAGTGGAATAAATCAATTCTAGGCTGGCTTTGTTGTCCAATAAAGAAAATGTGTATTGACAAAGCACTTAGATTCAACACATCAAAGCATTAAAATTTTCAAAATACCAAAATACCCTTATTATAAAACCACAATGACATGTAGTACACATGTTGAAATCAATGCTTATATAATATAGTAAAGTAAAGCGGAGTAATACAGTATAAATTATGAGATTGACTTCTTCTTTAACTTGGACTTTTCTCTTGTCCTGCTGGAGATCTTGGCCAAGCAGAATCTTTACCTAGTGATGGCCATGTTTTCTCTAAGATTTTTTTCATTTTATTTTTAAACTAATAATTGATTAAAGCCAATGAAGAATATACTATGATTATTTTGACTATATCTTTGATGATGTCCAACTAATTATACCGAAAACATTAAAAAAGTTAGGTATATTACGGACTCATTTGTTTGCATTAAGATTAATACATATAAATAAGCTTAGATATCGATGGCCTGTGTTAGTATATTATTTTTGTCATAATTTATATGACATAAATAGAATTTAGATATAATTTCGAGGGATGTGGATGAATATAAGTTGTGGTACTCGGGTAGCGTGAGACATAGAAATAGGGTAGGTATCTTAGTAGATGAAGAACACACGGAGCAGATGGTAGAGGTTAAGAGAGTTAGTGATAGGTTGATTTTTATTAAGTTGGTCATTGGAGGGTCTACGGTGAACGTTATTAGTGCTTACGCTCCACAAGTAGGTTTGGATGAGGTGGAGAAGAAGGGCTTTTGGGAGGTTTTGGATGAGGTGGTGAGGAGCGTCCCGAGCACTGAGAAACTATTCGTAGGAGGAGATTTCAATGGGCATATTGGATCTTTGTCGAGAGGTTATGATGATGTGCATGGCGGTTCCGATTTTAGGGAGAGGAATTCTAGGGCTTTTGGGTTGTGGATAGCGAATTCGAGCTTTACGAAGAAGGAGGATCACCTTATTACGTTTCGTAGTTCAGTGGCCAAGACTCAGATAGACTTTTTGTTTCTTAGGAATAGTGATAGAACACTATGTAAAGACTGTAAAGTCATACCTAGCAAAAATTTTTCGACTCAACATAGGTTGTTGGTGATGGACTTAGTTATCAATAAGGGCAAAAGAAAGAGGAGTGTGGAGGCTCGGCCCAGGATTAAGTGGGGTAGCTTGACTTTGGATAGTGCTTTGGAAACGGGAGAGAAGTTGAAGTGTAGGGGGCTTGGGAGAGTAGAGGGGATGTCGATAGTATGTAGGAGAAGACTGTTAGTTGCATTAGGGAGACCGCTAGAGAGGTGTTGGGTGTCTCGAGAGGTCGATCTGGCAAGCATCGAGGAGACTGGTGGTGCAACGAAAAGGATAAGAGGAAGGTAGAGTCTAAGAAAGCGTCTTATGCTAAGTTGGTGAAGAGCAAGGATGATGAGGAAAGACAGACGAATAAGGAGGAGTATAAGGTAGCTAGAAAAGAGGCTAAGTTAGCGGTTACGACGGCTAAGACAACAACTTTTAAGAGCTTGTATGCGGCTTTAGAGGAGAAATCGAGGGATAAGAAGTTGTATAGGCTTGCCAAGGACAGGGAGTGGAGGGCTCGTGACGTTGACCAAGTAAAATACATAAGGGAGAGGATGGTACAGTGTTGGTTGAGGATGCCCTTATTAGGGAGAGATGACAATCCTATTTTCATAAACTTTGAACGACGAGGGGGACAAAGATTTCTATTGGGAGACTTGGAGAAATCTGAGGAGTGTCGCGATTATGGTTATTGTAGGTGTATCAAGGTTGAGGAGGTCAAGGAAGCTATTTGTAGGATGGGTCGGGGTAGGGCGACGGGGCCAGATGAGATTGCAGTGGATTTTTGGAAGAGCACTAGTGAAGCAGGTTTGGAGTGGTTGACAAGGTCGTTTAACATTATTTTTAGGGCGGCGAAGATGCCTGAAACGTAGAAGTGGAGTACGATGGTTCCATTATATAAGAACAAGGGATTGCAACAACTATAAAAGTATTAAGTTATTGAGTCATATTATGAAGGTTTGGGAAAGGGTGGTAGAGTTAAGGCTGAGAAGGATCATGAATATCTCTAAGAATTAGTTTGGTTTTGTGCCAGGTCGCTCGACCACTAAAGCCATTCACCTTGTGGGGAGATTAGTGGAGCAGTTTCAGGAGAGAAAAAAGCACTTGCATATGATGTTTATTAATCTTGAGAAAGCTTATGACAAAGTTTCGAGGGAGATTTTGTGGAGGTGCTTGGAGGCTAGAGAGGTGCCTATGGCGTACACTAGGTCTATTCAGGACATGTATAATGGGGCGAAGACTCCTATGAGGACAATATATGGAGATTTAGAGCACTTTTCAATTTTGATAGGGTTGTACCAGGGATCAACTCTTAGCCCTTTTTATTTACCTTGGTGATGGATGTTTTGACGCAATATATTCAAGGGGAGGTACCTTGGTGTATGTTATTTGAGGATGATGTTGTACTGATTGACGAGACTCGGAGGGAGGGGGGAGTTAATGATAATTTGGAGACAGACACTTGAGTATAAAGAATTTCAGTTGAGCAGAACTAAGACAGAGTACTTGGAGTGTAATTTTAGTGATATGTCGTGGGAGGCTGTGGTTGTAAAACTGGACTCTCAAGCCATTCAAAAGAGGGAGAATTTCAAGTATTTGGGGTTTATGATTTAGGGCAATGACGAGATTGACGAGGATGTCACGCATCGTATTGGGGCAGGGTGGTTGAAATAGAGGCTCGCTTTGGGAGTCTTATGTGATAAGAAAGTGCCCTCAAAGCTTAAAGGTAAGTTCTACAAAGTGGAAGTCCGGTCGACTATGTTGTATGAAGTGGAGTATTGACCAGTTAAGAACACCCATATCCAAAAGTTGAAGGTGACGGAGATGAGAATGTTGTGATCGATGTATGGACATATCAGGAAAGATCGGGTGAGGAAGAAGATTATTCGGGAGAAGGTAGGAGTTGCTTCGGTGGAGGACAAGATGCGAGAAGTGAGGTTACGTTGGTTCGGGAAGGTATGAGGAGGGGCTCGAATGGTCCAGTGCGGAGGTGTGAGACACTGGTTATGGATGGTTTTAGGTGAGGTAGAGATAGACCGAAGAAATATTGGAGGAAGGTGATTAGGAATGATATGAAGCAGTTGCAGCTTAAGAAGGACATGACCCTTGATAGGAAGGTGTGGAGGATGTGGATTAGGGGTGAGAGTGCATCGGTAACAGTATGAGAGCATTCTTTTGTGTCTGTAGTTTTTTGTTTGTGGTGTTGTGTGATGTCTATGATTTCAGTAAGATAGTTCTTAGTATTATCTTATGGTTGTAGTATTATCTTGTGGCTAGCGGTGTTAGTTTATTTTGCATATCGTACTACTTTATATGCATTTATCGTTTGTGTTTGTTATACTGTTATCGGTTCTAAGCCAGAGATATATTGAAAACAACCTATCTACTTCACCTGAGATAGTAGTATGGTCTGCGTACACTCTAACCTCCCCAAACCCCACTATATGGGAATACACTGGGTATGTTATTGTTGTTATTGTTGTTAATTATGTGATTTGTAATGCTTTTTACATAATCTTTTAATAAGATATGAATACTCCTCTTCAGCTCATTTTATGTGTCACAGATAAAATCTCAATAGTCAATAAAATTATTTTAATATTATATATATATATATATATTTAAGTTATTTGTGATTTACAATGCTTTTATCTCATTTTCAAATAATATGTGTTATTTTATGTCTTCCTCTGTCCCATCCCAAATTATGTGATCGTAATATAATTTCGATAGTCAACCAACTTTGTTATGTTGACATATCATTTTGTCTCTATTTTACCTTTTTTATGAAATATTATTAGTTTTTTAATGCTTAGATGACCACAATAATTAATTAGGGTGATATAGTAAACTACCTATTGAAGCGAAGCAGACATGTTTTAAATAACTTACAATAGCCAATTAGAAGTGATATAGCAAGATTACTATAAAAAATACTTGTGAAAAATATTTAAGTGGGCTTAAAGTGATATAGCAAAATTACTATAAAAAATACTTGTGAAAAAAATTTAAGTGAGCCTCATATAACACGCTAAGTTAATTTAAAACATAAATAGCTAATTTATCATTTTATGTCTATTTTATCTTTTTTATTAAATATTATTATTTTTTAATACTCAAATTACTTATAATAATTAATTAAAAGTGATATATTAATTTTTAAATGCGTAAATGATTTATAATAATCAATTATGGGCGATACAGTAAAATCACGATTGAAGCATGTGAAAGGCGACAAGCTGGAAGAACGACCCTGACCAGCTTACCTTCGCTCTTCTATATATTAGAAAATAGACATCTAAAATTTCTTATATAAATATTGAATAGTTACTTTATTTTTCAACGTTTAAACTAAATGTGCGTGCAACAAAAATATATTATGTACAATCTCATGGAATGGAGTATGGGGAGGATAGAATGTGCAAAAACCCTACTTCTAAAGCATGATTTTGAATGTGCATAAATTATTTATTCTAAATATAATAAATATACTATTTAATAATAATAGTAATAAATAAAAATAAAAAATCAATAATATAAAACTATTATTTGATAAAAATAACATATTTATGTTCACTAATGATGGCGGATATTGTTTGTAGGTGTGTTGGATAGTGATATTAGCAAGTAATGATAGTTGTAATGGTAGAGATGATTAATATTTGTAGTGATTGATGCGATCGATGGTGACAATCGATAGTGGTGATGATGATTGTGACTGTGGAATTGGTTAATGTTAGTAGTTGGCATGTTGGTATTGGTGATCGAAGAATATGTGGTGGTTGATGATAGTTGATAGCGGGGTTAGTTGTGGTGGCTTGTCACGACCCGAATCAGAACCTGACCTTGATAGGTATCTCAAGTCCACTATGGATTGGAGACCACACCCTTCGCCTAACCTCATGAGCACAGTGATAATAATAATAATTACGATGCAAAAAATAGCTTAGAATATAATAAAGAGATGAATAAATAACTCAAATGAACTAAGAGTCAAAACTATACCCAACCAACCCACATCTGTCCACAAAAGCCTCTAACAACTGAATATCAACCTAAGTCGGGACATGCCCTCGACTATAGCCAAAAAGGAACCCAAGAGATAGTGTAAAACACAAGAAAAACAAACTATGAAATGATGGGCCTTCCGGAGAATGGAAGCTCACCACTTCAAAGCAACTCGACAGATGGGTTAATCCACCTAATGCTGCACAGGGGTAAAAGAATTGTATTTGGACCCTATATTATGAAATAATATAGTGTCCTAGGACGGTCGGTGGAATAAGCACTAATATGTAACTCAGGATAGGGATAAAATAAATGTCATATAAAAAATCAGTCAAAATCACATGCACACATTCATAAGATGTTGGGATAGGGAACAAGGTTTAAGCATGAGATTTAAAATTATTAACCTAAACTGTGTAGCTTTAATCATCCTAAGAACACCCATAAGCTATATGGGTTCAGCTCTTCTTGCTGAACGGACTCCAGTGCGTGTTAGCCCTACGAACCGGAGAAATTCGAGGAAAGACTAAAGCCACCGAGGCTCCAATCATTCCCAAATATATATATATATATATATATATATATATATATATATATATATGATGTGTGACTATGCACATGGTGATAAAGACCCCCACGCCGGAAAATGTGATTTTCAGTATCGATCCCCACGGGACCTCCACCTTCCACGGCGAGCTACACAACCCCCTTTAAACCCAAATTAAAATCATTTACACATATTCTCATTCATTAATCAAGGAGTATTTCAATTAGGCATTTACCATTGGTATCGTCATACCAAATAAAGATTAATCTTGCAAACCAATCCATTATGCCATTCCAAAATCAAATAGCCAAATTGACTCCAAGGTTTTTAATTTAAAATCAATTCATGACCACCAAGGCCTTTCAAAATCAATTTATGTTTCATTAACCTTTTATGCAATGCAAGGTTTCAAAAGTGAAGTATATTGTTTATATATCCATGTTTTAAATCAATTTCACAAGTTGAGTTGAGGTTAAAGCCAATTCCAAATCATTAAATCATCAAATGTGGGAAAACCCATATTCCCCATTTCAATTCCCACTCATGCATTTATGTCATTCAAAATCATGAAAAAAAATATAAACAACCAATTAAAAATCAAGAAAATCCAATTCATGTAATAACCATTCCAAACTCCTCAATCCATATTCAAAATCCAACAATTAAATTACATGGATATCAATTAAATACATGTTTTTACATAAAATCAATTTAGGGAAGAGATACATACCTGAAACACACAAGAATTTGAAGTTAATTTGAAGTTTGGAGACGAATGATGAATGCACAGTGGATTTTGTGCTTGAGGGTGAAATAAGGGAATTTGATCTTTGAAAACTGATGAGATTGAGACTATTTTATGTTTAAATCATTGTAGGAAAAATTAAATGTAGAAAAATTTAAAGAAAAAGATTTATAATATCGAACTCAAATGGAGTTATGTTTTAAGGATGTTGTTGCTACTGGCGAACATGTGTGGGCACCATCATCTGGAGTGTTATCAGATAGTATACGAGGAAGTTGATGATTTCAATCAAAGCAACTATTTGAGTTTGACACTCCAATAAATAATGAAAAAATTGTGACTTTTAATGGTCTAGAAGAATTAATTAATGCTGAAAAAAAAAGTAACCATAAAAGTGATACTAGAAGAAAAAGAAAGGTATCAACAGAAACAAAAAAAATTAATCCTAGTCAGAAAATTAATTCATCAATGGAGAGAATTACAAAGTCATTGAATCACACACTTCAATAGAGTTGAAGAGAACTTCAATTAATATTAAGAGTGTAATAATTATAGCTCACAATTTGCCTGATATGATTGTTGATAGTGATTTATGGTGAAAAGCGAGTGATTTATTTTTTAAATAATCAATGAGAGAAATGTATTTTGCATAAGAAGATGCAGAGTTACAATTGCAATTGTTGAAAATAAATATCATTCTTCATAAGGATTAGATTTATGATGTTATTTTAAAAAGTATGATGTTCTTTTCTTTTAATTATCTTTCAGTTATAAAATTTTGTTTATTCAAATTATTGAGTTATTATATTTAAATAATTTACACTATAATTATATGAGCAATAAATTTACTTTTTGCACAATAAATAAATTGTCAATCTTACATTATTAAGTTTAATAATATTTATTTTTTTCTTTTTTTTTTACAGATATGTCATTGACTAGACATAATAGTGATGTGTCTGATGATGAAGTTTTAATTAAAGATAATGATGATAATGTTATTTTTGATGCGGCAATTTCCAGCATCACTTTCACAAAAGAATATTTCATGAAGTTTTGCTTAAAGGTTCCATGCAGGACTTCTCTTCATATAGATTTTTATTTTATTAAAAAAGTACTTGAAGGACATGATCGATGATGTTATAAAATATTTAGAATGGAAAAACATATTTTTCTTAACTTGTGCAAGAATTTAAATGAACAATATGGCTTGAAAGCAACAAAAAATATTACCATAGAGGAGATGGTTGTTATATTTTTAATGATAGTAGGTCATAGTATAGAAAATCGAATGATCCAGAAAAGGTTCCAACACTCAGGAGAAACTATTAGCAGACATTTCCATCATATTTTATTTGCATGTGTGAAATTGGCTATGAACATCATTAAACCAAAAAATTCAATCTTTTATGATATTCATCGTAAATTAAAAGAAGATAAAAAGGTATTGACCATATTTTAAAAATTGTATTGGAGCTATAGATGAAATACATGTATCGTGTATTGTCCCTTCAAAAGATTAAATTAAATACATTGGTAGAAAAGGTCTCACTTCTCAAAATGTTATAGCAATATGTGGTTGGGAGATGTGTTTCACATTTGTACGACCTGAATGGGAAGATACTACACATGATGCTAGAATATTCAGGCACTTAGAAGATCGGATCTTAATTTTTCCCATCCACCACTAGATTAGTAATTTTAATATTATGTTTTGTGTTATTTTATAAATTATAGTATTTTTATATTGATTAATTAATTTTCTTTATATTGATGTTGATAAATATTATTTAATGGACTCGGATTATTCAACAACGATTGCTTATTTAGGACCATATAAAGGAGAGCATTATCATCACCCTGATTTCAGACGTAACTCTAACTTCAGAAATTCAAATGAAACTTTCAATTTCTTTCACTCCAGTTTGAGATGTACAATTGAAAGAATATTTGGAGTTTGAAAAAATAGATTTGCTCTCCTACACTCAATGCCATCTTTTAAATTCGACACTCAAGTTCATCTTGTTACAACTATTATGGCTATACATAATTTCATATGACAACGCTCTACTACTGATAAAGACTTTAATTATTATGTTAACAAAGATATCATCACAGAGACTGAAGAAGGAGATAAGCCTTCTGGTATACCTTCAGAAATACAAGACAAATCTTTTACTAGTCTAGAGACATTGCCTGATAAAATGATACACGAAAGACAAGAGAAACACGAAACAAACACCAAAATCAGTCCACTATCCAAGAAACCGAGGACCTCTTTTGGTGACCCCTCTCGGATTCGCTACCAACAAGAAGAATACAAGGCACAATGGCGTAATAACACCAAAATATTAGCAACACAACAAGAACAAGATGAACAATAGACTAATTTTGGATTCCACATTAACAACACAAACACACGGTTACAACATCAACACTACTACACGATTACAAAGAAACAAAAGGATAGATAGTTAGACAAATTGAAGGTATAATATTAACAACTCAAAAGCCTATTACACTCTTGGACCTTTAACATCACACACATCAAATACCTAACTCTTACGCTGGCACAAGAGTGACCCCGATCTCCCAAGCATCCAACGTTTCCAAGCTTGAATCCAACACGAGCGATTCCACACTCAAGTTGATTTTCCTAGATATAATTTTGGGTTGGTGGTCTTCTCTCCTTACAGAGGAAATGTTTCAAGTGTTATAAACTCATAATATTAATCAAAATCTCCCTAATGAAACCCTACATTATTCTATTTATAGTGTATTAAATAATAGGTAAAATGACCAAAAGGCCCCTTAGTGAAGAGGTACCACTCTAGTATATGTAGTGGACTGATTTGGCCCATTTAGTATATGTAGTGGACTGTTTTGGTGTCCATTTAGGTGCTTCTTTGCACTTCATTGCACACACCAAGCCTCGGTTCTAATCTACCCCCTCATAAGTCCATCTACGTGATCGTACTCGTATCAACAGGGCACTAGGCCAGTGTATAATAATATACCTGAATCGGCAAATCACGATTTTGGGCAATAAGTTGTCTGAACTTGTGCCTTCTTCGGAGAACCACCTAAGCTCTCTTTATGTCCAATTTTAGTCTGTTCTGAAGCATGCACCATTCTAGTTTCAAAATCTAAAAATCTGATTTCAAACATGCATTCTATTCTATTTTGAATTAACATGGCATTATCTAAGTTGTCGTCACACCAAGACTTGCAAGTCCTATTTCTGAACATAATGCATCATGCATGATTCTTTCATCAAAAACTCAATTCAAACCACCCAAACATGCAAATAGTAGAAGAGATTTCATGTTCCCAAAGCTCAAGTCAAAACTATGCAAGGATTATCATTCTTTCAATAACAATGTGGTGGTCCTAAAATCTTTGTCAAACCATGCAACTCTTTCCATTAGATATTTATATTCAATATTTATCAATACAAACAATCCTCTCTTTTGATTCAAAAATTATATTCATGTCATAGTATAAATCAATACATTTCGTATCATGCTTTTCAAGATGTATTTCAAAACAATCCATATCATATGAAAAATGGGATAAATCATATCAAAAGAGGGATTTCATGTGAGTCATGCTCTCAATTCAAACATCACATTAAAACACATACATACATATACATAGGATTTCAAATCACTTTGGGGGAAGGCCTAAAGACCAAAACAATATCATCAAGGCTTCTAAAAATATGATTAAAATCGTAAATTCAAAATTCTTTTCTTAAAAATCATGATTTCTAAATCCTTTGCATAATTTAAAGAAGATTTCTATGCCCATGAATTTTAGGAGAATCCCACGTACCTTAAATTATAAGATCTGAAAGATGGAACCTAGATCTTGATAGATGAAACCCGGATCTTGATTTGTTTCTTGGAGATCTTGAACTTAAGGCTTGATTTTTCTTGAATTTTTCTTGTTCTTGGAGAAAACCCTAATTGATCTTATTTTGAGAGTGAAGAGGAATATTTGATGTTGTAAAACTGATAATGATTGATTAATAACACTTAAGGGGTGATTTAATTCGTGTGAAAGGTTTTTGGAGTGAGTGAAGACCAAAATATCCCTAAGGAACCCAAGAAAATCGCATAATTGCATCAGTTGATGATCAGGGTTGATGGGCCGTCACTTAGGTGATAAGTCATCACCCAGGTCGTCACTTTTGGGCTGGTTTTCACCATTCACTCCCTTAGGCTGACGACCAGGTCTGATGGGCCATCACAAAGCTGATAAGTTGTCAGCCTCGTCGTCACGTTTTGGCGGACAAACACTTCAAAGTAAAATGAGGATAACTTTCTACTTCGATATCGTATTAAAGCGAAACCAGTGGCGTTGGAAAGAGGACTCAAAGAAATTTCATTTGATATATAGTAGGCCTCCTAATTCATTATGTACAAAGATTTATGGTCGATTTAAGTTGATACAAGTTTTGACGCTCACTCAAACTCAAATGATAGGAAAGCTTTCAACTCGTCCTTCAGTTAGGGGGCCTCTGTGATCTCAATTCATGCTCAAATAGGTTCCCACACTACATAATTGATTAGCATACCAAATTTTCATAAGATTTATGGCTTTTGTATTATCTACGTATAAAAATAACGGTTTTCGTTCTAGCTCGAAATATGGGGTATTACCTTATCTCCCTCTTGTGATCATTTGTCCCCGAATGATGGGTAGGAATACTAAAGTCTTAAAAGTATAGAATAATGTGGACATGATATGTCTTTTAAGAAGGGTATAACTGATCTAAAACATTTAAACTTCTATCATGAAATTGAATTCTGTGCTGATTTGACTTTATTTGCTTTAAGGAGCTGATTCATGTTGAGAATTTAGGATTCCCTTGAAATGTTCGCGATCCAATCATATATATTGAATTTGGAAGTGATACTTATGCAAGTATGAATCGTGAGAAAACAAGACTTCAATCTTACATGGGTATTACACTGTCTGAGCTGAAATACTTGGAAAATTTTGAGATTATGCGCTAAACTCTTATGCATCGAGTCATGAATAGATAGCTGAATCTGAAACATGATGCTTGGAATGAACTGAATTCACAATTTACATGGATGGAATAAATTATCTCTTGGGGATGGTCATACGCATGAAACTTCGAATAGTAGGGCTAGACAAAAAGGTGGAAAACCACAGTAACTTGTCTGCCTGACTGTTAAACTTAATTGCTGGCTATATAGATTAATTATACTTGGAAACTTATGCTTAACCAGAGTATATCTTCAACACTATCTCTAAGGAAGTTCTAGTAACATAAGGGAGCAAAACAATCTTGGGCATAATCTACCCCAGATATCTGACTAAGGAATCACAACATTGAAACTACTCTATAGCATGGAATATAAACCTATAACTCATAAACTAGGGTAGAATTACTAGGCCTTAGACAATGCAACTTCTTACTTTCCAGCTTAGCACACTTCCTGAATACTCCCTTAACTATACTGTTCTCCTTAAATACCATGCTCAATCGATTCAACTTAAAATTCTCATTTGGGTATTGATAAATCTTTCTACTAATTTCTAAAGTGACTTAAATCCTCTCACCATGATCAAGCCTAACTCAAAACCACAAAATACAATATGCCACACAACAATACTAGTCTAAACCATATGATTCAGTTTCTTATATCTTTTTAGAGATCACACCCTAAACATAACGTGCCTTACCGCTTCAATGATGACTAACTCTGAACTCTTACTATGGATTTACTAACACATATTACGTTCCTCCACTTAAATCCCAACATGTCATTCAAGCCTATATTCATAACCACATATGAACTTCAAGGCAAACATCCATAAATACACACTTTATATAGTCTCTAAACCATTATCAATATAACTCCCACGCGCTATCCCAAGAACATACACACACAAATTTCCACTAACCACCACATGTATCAAAGACTTGGCCCCAAATTTTACTTCACACTTATGGTATTATCTAATACAAGCATACAATGATCTTTCATCAACAAGAAACATCTACTCATCACCACTATCATTACATAAGGAGAAGTCACTAAAAGGTTAGAACATAAGACCTTGAAGCATGGAAGGATATTATACGAGACTCGACACTTAACTGAGGCCTGAGGAATAGCGAATCAACATTAGGGATTTATAAAAGTGATCAGAATTGAGGGCATACCTGGCTATAAGATGAATTTCGCCAATCATTTGGCGTGTAGCATGAGTTATGGGAACCGAGAACACTATAAAGCGTGAGTACATGAGTTATGAGCTGCATGACCTCAATTTGAAGTTCATAACTTATAATATATGATTCTGACTGCTGAATGAACTGGAATTCCTCATTTAGGAACTGGAAGAGCACATGATTTTCTATAATATGCATGAACATAAACCATGATCATGGAACTGAAACATAAGGCATGAGTAGGTATTGGGATAACTGAAAAATACTGAGATAAGAATGGGTTGAGCCTCACCTTCATTTTCTGGTGCTCCATATCATACTGTCATCACTACTAGAATCTGAGAGCCTGACTTGGTTACATGTTCTATTTTCTCCCCCTTAGCTTTAAGCCATCATCTTAAGTTTGAAAGATCCCTTACTAGACTCTAAACGAAACTATACTCACTGCACTCTGGGTCTGGAATACAACAATACTTCCATATAACTTCTACATCATACTTACAACATCATACTTCATTACGAATCAAATAAAATTAAGCTCTTACATACACTGTTCAAGCATATTAGACCATTTCCATATAACTAGTATCATTAACTAAGAAATCATCACATCCATCTCCATAGCCATCAACTGGTCAAACTTAATGTCTAGTGCTGAACATGATTTACAACCCAACCTTACGCACAATTCTCACTTGGAAACAATGAAATAAACATCAAGAAATACTACTACACTAGAACTTCATAACAATGATAATCGATCATGACCTTATGGTTTTCCTTATCATAACACATTAGCATGTACTATTTCAACACATCAAGCCTACTAATTTATTCCAACAAAATATACATCATTAATCTTATGCCACTATTCTTACCACCAAATTCTACATTTAAATTCAAGCCTATAGTCTAGCATCAATCATCTACCACCAATGAAGAATGCTACATGATATACTAGTCCATTAAATTGGAAAATTCTACCCAAATACTTTATTTTATCTTGATACTACCCATAACCAAAACATCTTTATGACATTACTACTATACCTCCAAATCTACTACATACCTTCTCATAAGTAGTACTAGTTTACAACTACCAAAGAAAAGAAGGTTAAGGGGGTAAAGTTACATAATAGACATGATCAACCTTAACCTTATATTACACTTCAATACGATCTTATCTACACAAAAGTCACCCCCACTCTGACTTCTAACCTTATGACTTCATATCATCAACTTCTTGATCTAATCTCACCACCAATAGGTCATAACACCGACACTTTAACTTATACTACTACTCGGGTGAAAATACAGTTCCAACAAACACAAGAACAACAAGATGAACAACAAGTTGATAGTGAATCAAAATAGGCCTCACACGCCTTCACTAGATTTTGATTTTTGTGTTTTGAACAAGAATATGGAATGAATAACAAAGCAACTATGCTAGTGAATCGAAAGAGCCCCACACGACTTCACTAGACTTTTTGTTTCAACAACACAATGACATCAAGATTACAAGAGATAGAAACTTGACACACAATATTTAATGACCCAAGAATACACATTTTATTCTTGTCTTAACTGAACACCTCTTAAGAACGAGGACACAATTTTAAACTTGAGGGACTTATGACACATCAGGGAGCTCTTCTCAAGCCCTTTGTGTGACTTCTAAAAATTCTGTTAGTAAATCTGAGAGCATTAACTGAGAACACCATAGTAAGGAAAAACATTAGGATAAATTTTCTTTCGTATGGGCGACACCGTAGCATGAATTAGAGTATGAAAGAGGAACATCCTAACTCCATAGCATGAACTAGAATATGAAGAAAGAGAGACATTCCTAAACGCCTAGTAGCCTCCTGCCTATAAGTATGGCGCACTACCACCCATAAATAAGACTCTACCCGATGTTATTTCACAGATACCCTGGGACCATGAACCGTGCTTTGATACCAAGTTTATCACAACCCGAACTAGGGCCTGGTCATGACGGATATCCCAAACCATGAAGGTCCGGATGTCCTACTCTATCTGGTAGTCATGCACAACATTCATATAATAAAAAAAATATGGAATTTTGATCTAATACGAAAACATGGTCATACTTTGGATTAAGTTTAATAATAAGGAATGAAATCCGAATTCAACTAAACAACATCTAGAACAGTCTGCGAAATCTCTACTACATGAAAATCTGACAACTATCTGAAAAATGGGACAAGGCCCCCAGTGGACCTAAACTAAAATAAATAACATAATCTAAAAGACATAGGCCTTCTGAATTAAAGAAGGCTCACCAACTGCACACATCACTGCTGTCTGAAAACTCTATGGCCTAGCAGGACCTCTGAACTGAGCTTTAGACCCTGGGAGGAAGGGGGGTCAATACAAATATACTGGTACGTGAAGAAATCCAAAATAAAGATTATATATAAATAAAATAGTTGAGATATTGTCATAATCATCATGAAAGATATCATTCAAAACACATGGGCATTTTTTATAATCATAAAACTTTTCTGTCAATGCAATTTCTGATCTTTGTATTACTTCTAAGTTAGGTGGTACTCCCCTACAAGTCTGATATTCCTAGGGCTATATGGAATCTGCCATTGACTCGGCGAGGAAGCCCCCAACCTAAATATGCCGCAAGGGTTAGAGTGTCTGAGTTTGATACACCATAGGGCACTAGGACAACGTATAATAATATACCCGAATCGACAAATCACGATTTTGGACAATGAGTTGTCTGAACTCGTGCCTTCTTTGGGGAACCACCTAAGCTCTCTTTATGCCTAATTTTAGTCTGTTCTGAAACATGCACCATTCTAGTTTCAAAATTTTAAAATCTGATTTCAAACATGCATTCTATTCTGTTCTGAATTAACATGGCATTATCTGAGTTGGTGTCGTCACACAAAGATTTGCAAGTCCTATTCCTGAGCCATAATGCATCATGTATGATTCTTTCATCAAAAGCTCAATTCAAACCACCCAAACATCCAAATAGTATAAGAGATTTCATGTTCCGAAAACACAAATCAAAACTATGCAAGGATTATCATTCTTTCAATAACAATGTGGTGGTCTTGAAATCTTTGTCAAACCATGTAACTCTTTCCATTAGATATTTATATTCAATATTTATCAATACAAATAACCCTCTCTTTTGATTCAAAAATCATATTCATGTCATAGTATAAATCAATACATTTCGTATCATGCTTTTCAAGATACATTTCAAAATAAGCCATATCATATGAAAAATGGGATAAATCATATCAAAAGAGGGATTTCATGTGAGTCATGCTCTCAATTGAAGCATCACATTAAAACACATACATACATATACATAGGATTTCAAATCACTTTGGAGAAGTCCTAAAGACCAAAACAATATCATCAAGGCTTCAAAAAACATGACCCTTTTCTTAAAAATCAAGATTTCTAAACCCTTTACATAATTTAAAGAAGATTTTTATGCCCATGAAATTTTAGGAGAATCCCACGTACCTTAAATTATAAGATCTGAAAGATGGAACCTAGATCTTGATAGATGAAACCCGGATCTTGATTTGTTTCTTGGAGATCTTGAGCTTAAGCCTTGATTTTTCTTGAATTTTTCTTGTTCTTCGAGAAAACCCTAATTAATCTTATTTTGAAAGTAAAGAGGAAGTTTTGATGTTGTAAAATTGATAATGATTGATTAATAACACTTAAGGGGTGATTTAATTCGTGTGAAAGGTTTTTGGAGTGAGGGAAAGACCAAAATACCCCTAAGAAACCCAAAAAAATTTCATAATTACATCAGTTGACTACCAGGGTGGACGGGTCGTCACTCAGGTAATAAGTCGTCACCTAGGTCGTCACTTTTGGGATGATTTTCACCATTCACTGCCTTAGGCTGATGACCAGGTTTGACGGGCTATCACACTACTGATAAGTCGTCAGCCTCGTCGTCACGTTTTGACAGAGACAGATAGAAACTTCAAAGTAAAATGAGCATAACTTTCTACTCCGATATCGGATTAAAGCGAAACCAGTGACATTGGAAAGATGACTCAAAGAACTCAAATTCGTTATATACAAAGATTTATGGTCGATTGAAGTTGACTCAAGTTTCGACGCTCACTCAAACTCGAATGATAGGAAAGCTTTAACTCGTCCTTTTGTCAGGGGACCTCTATGATCTCAATTCATGCTCAAATAGGTTCCCACACTACATAATTTACTAGCATACCAAATTTTTATAGGATTTATAGCTTTTGGATCATCTACGCATAGAAATGACGATTTTCGTTCAAGCTCGAAATGCGGGGTGTTACAAGCTTATAAGCCCAGCCTCACTTAGCCCGTCGGCCTCAGAGGCCAGCCCATGGACTGAGACATTAAAACTAATTATTAAATATTTTTAAGTTGGTCATTTATTTATCAGGAATTAGAATTTTGTTAATCTTTTCTAACTAGCTACTTATTTTTGTATCTATTCTTTGGTTGATACTAATTTTTTGAAAGTTCTTAGTGTGTGTTTAAAATGGCTAGTAAGCTGCTTTTAGTTGTGAACTTCAAAAATTTGCTTTTACTTGTGATGATTTAGTAGTTGTTGCCTTTATTTAATGCAATATTTTGTTAAAATTTAGGCTCTCTTCTCTTATAATCTTGCTTTTTTTTATGTAGATACTTTGTGTATATCTATATTTATTATCTTAACCATATTAGAATTTTTCTATGAAATTTGTAGCTAATCATCATTTCTTTGTTTATTACATTAAATGTCATGAGCTAATTACAACTAAGGGATCGGTTGGTGTGAGGTATAAGGAATAAATAGTGTGAGATAAAATGTAAGACTATTTTATCCCATGTTTGGTGTGAGGTATTAGTTAGTACCGGTATTATTTATCACACCATTTACACTATAGTGATAAGATAAATTATCCGTATAAATAAGGAAATAACTAATTTCAAGATTAATTATCCCAGGATAACTCTTTCCCAGCCTAACGTTCCTTAAAGGTATTAGTAAGATGCCTATTACATGCTAAAAGCTATTAGGAGACATATTAAAGTGAAACCATAAAAGTTGGTGATAATCTAGTACTTACAATATTTTTGTTTATCATGTTTCGAGTTGCTTTTATTTTTCTAAATCACATACCCCCCAACCCGCGGTCCTTTCAGGGCTGGGTTGGGCCACTATTTTAAAGGCCCTTTAGTTAAAAGGGCTAGCCCGTCCTAGCCCATTTAATTTTTTAGCCTGCTAGGGTTGGATTGGGTTGGGTTGGGCCAACCCATTTTGACAGCTCTAATAAGGGTGTTACACTCTCAAAGAGAGAAGTCTTTCACATATTCATCATTCTAAAAACTAAAGAGAAAAGACCTAAAAGAGACTATGTATAGCCTTATTACATAATGGGAGACAAAATGACTCCAATACCCTTAATGAGGCGGGGCGGCCATGAAGTGTTACTTGAACAAGGCTAAGTGACCAAAATACCCTTAATGAAGGGTCCAAAACCGTGAATCCTCAATCTTCAATGCTCCAAGCAATCTTCCACACGTGGGATTGCTCTTTGGTGTACTCAAATCGGCCCCTCCATGTAGGATCTCCTGTCCTCAATGCAACCAAAGTTTGATGCCCCACGTACTGACTTCGAATGATGTCATCGAAAGCTAGGGCTACCATTTGACCCGTATAAGTAAAAAAATGCGAAAGTTCACTATTGGTTTAGGTGCTGTAACTAAATATCATGTATACTCAGAGGTTAGTATGTCCTATTTTTGGTTCAGTTCCCTGAGTTACAGATAAAACTATCATATGAAAGGAAAGGTTTATAGTGCTTTTATATTTGTTGAGTAAACTCTACTTTTAGTACTTTTTTCTTTTGTGCATCCAAGGGTTTGGCTTAGTGGTCAATGCAGTAGGTTGAGCACCATGATTAATTTTCAGCGAGACAAAAACAGATATGCATAGTCACGCTTAACTGAATTTTGCTTTACTTCATAATGAAAGAGTTGTGATGTCTAGACACCATTGGATGCTAGCGAAAAGACTACTTTAGTATGTGCACCTCAGCTCAGAACATGTAATTCCTTAATAAAGGTCTTACTTGTGAAAGTATAACCTCACACAGTGTGGTGATAGAAACTTCTTCAGATTGTTTTCAGTATCTATCTGCTTGTTTGGTGTCGTCAAGTGGTGAGAGTTCAGCTGTAATTGCAAGGCAATCACATCAACCATCTTACCTAATCCTTCATAGTCTGTACTTTAGAGGAAGGTTAAGAAGAAGGCTCTGACACTGATTATCTCTATTGGTTCATTCCGAACTTGACTCAATATGAGTTGCTATACAAATATTTATTGAATTGTATACTATTTGGGAGGGCTATATTTTGCCTGGGCCTTCACGCATCGTCTAAGTGTTGCACTACTGCTGTGGCCTGACGCACCCACCAAAACAGCAGTGTATCGTTTTCGCTCAGTACATTGTGAGGGATAAGAGATAACTAATCTATGAAAAACTTTTAAAAAAAGGTTTTTAACTAAAATTTTGTGAATATGGAAGTGCCACAAATTTTTCAGATTTTCTTATGATATTAGGCAGTGATGAAATCTTCTTTACCATTCTTCCTCACCAACACTGTACGAATGAAGTATAATTTTTGCTTACTTCACAAGAGGGATTATTAAGGTGTAGTTATTTAACATTTTATTTCATTGATCTTGTATTTTCCAAGAGGAATCAAAATTCTTGGACAATTTTTGGCATCATTTGTTCATCTTTCATTGTTGTTATCTCTGTTCCTTTGCTGTGTCAACAACATTGGCCCATAATTGAGCTTATCTCCGATAGAGTAAGGAAAGTGGCTTGGAGCCTCGGAATCAAAGTAGACATTTTCACTGCCCCCTCTCCTCTGTGTGTGCGTGTGTGTGAAAGAGAGAGTGAGAGAGTGAGATAACGGTGGTGTACGTGAACCTCAACTATTTCATCGAATCATCAGACACCTACCACCTCTCATGAATAATTGTGTCCACTATGACTTGGACAAATTTAAAGAAACGACTGATCTCTTTCGTTTCTACAGGATTTCAAGCCTTAGTCTCTCATGATTTTCACCCATTTCATTGATCGCTAGACACATCTTGATGCTAGCTAGAAGACTACCTTAAAATGTGCACCTTAGTGATGTGATTGCTTAAGAAAGGTCTCACATGTTGTGTTGATAGAAACTTCTTCAGGTTGTTTCCAGTAGCTATCTGCTTGTTTGGTGTTTCCAAGTGTTGAAAGTTAGTTCAGCTGTAATTGCAAGGCAATAACATCAACCATCTTCCCTGATCCTTCATAGTCCGTGCTTGGAAAGTTGTCCACTGTAGAGAAAGGTTGGGAAGAAGAGTTATGTTTTGAGGATACCTTTGTCGGCCTTTTTTGGCTAAGATCGAGTGTAGTATCTTTTCTTATCAGTTTAATATCTGATATGTGGGCCAATGGTACAAACGATATTAACTCTATTTTTTGAGGGGGAAGGCTCATCCAACTAACAATATTAACTCTATTTTTTGAGGGGGAAGGCTCATCAAGGTAGCTTGATGCCTGGACCTTTGCGTGTTGCCTAAGCGTTGCACAACTGCTTTGGCCTGGTGCCTCCCACCAATCTTAGTTCAATTTTTGAGCAGTCTTTGATTTTGGCCTAGTGCTTTGCAAATAAGTTTGAGTTTTGATATTATTTACTGATACTGATTAACAAACATTGTAGCCATTTTAGTTGAACAAATGCAAAGATATATTTGCACATTAAAATAAAAAAAAAAGTAAATGTTGGTGTAAAGTCAATCCTGAAAATGCAAACTCCATATCGCTGAAGCTTTGACCAAATGTTTCAGCAGTGTGTTGGTTTTGCCCAGTACCCTATGTGTTGCCACTTGTAATATTCACACCCCCCTTCCTCCTCTGTGTGTGACAGATACTGGTGGTGTCTGTGCACCTCAACTATTTCATCGACTTATCGGACACCTACCACCTCTCACATACTGAATAATTGTGTCCACCAAGACTTCCACACATGGAAGAAATCACAAAACCCCGATTTCATATGATTATCACCCATTTTATTGATAGCTAGACACTGCTGGATGATATCTAGAATACTTTAGAATGTGCACCTTAGTTCAGCTGTAACTGCAAGGCTCTGATATCAACCACATCAAAATTCTGCCTGACCCTTCATAAATGAGTTTAATCTCCCAATAGAGTAAGTAAAGTGGCTTGGAGCCTTGGAATCAGAGTAGAGTATACAGTAACATTCACTCTGCCCCCTCTTCTGTAAGTGTGTGTGTGAGAGAGAGAACGGTGGTGGCCGTGCATCTCAACTATTTCATCAATCATCAGACACCTACCACCTGTCCACTATCACATATATGAGTAACTATGTCCACCAAGACTTGGACAATGCACAACTATTTCATCAAATCATCAGACACCTACCACCTCATACATGAATAACAATGTCCAAGACTGTGGACAAATGGAAATAAACTGTTGATCTCTTTTGTTTCTACAGGATTCCGAACCTCATTTTCGCATAATTTTCACCGATTGCCAGGATGTTAGATAGATATTGATCCAAAAAAATGCAGTACTTTTGGAGGATCCGAAATGCACGTGCCATCATTGTTGCAGGCTTGTAGATATTGGTTTCTTGAAATACATCTGAAGAACTGTTCTCTAACAGCTTGTTTGATAAGGAGACAAATACTATTTCTTAGTTCTTGTATATTCAAATAGAATCAAATATACATTACACTGATTTTTTTTCCCATCTCCAAACAGAAAGCTATGGAAAGTAATGAGTGATTATCCCACATTGACAACTAATAGAGAAGTGGAGCGAAAGCTGTAGTATTTGTAATGGGCTGAGCTAACTGGGCAACATACTTACCTGGATGTGGTCAATGGGTGATTAGTAAGACCCATGGTCTGGGCTTGTGGCCTTTATTGCACTTTGGAGGGGTGCCTACCTAAGGTTAGCTCAAGTGGTTGAGCCTATGTCATAATTTGTGGTAGAGAGGGCCTGTGTTTGTGTGCCCCCTGCCAATTCAAAGTAAAATTTTATAGCTATGTGAGTTCAAATGTGTACTTGGCCCAATTGAATCAAATATGGTCTTTTTTTTTATATATTGATATTGTGTGATAAATATTCTCTTTATATTTTTAAATTAGTGTACTTGTCTGTGCGGTTTTAAACAAATTAAAATATGATTGAAGAATAAAAAGAATTGTGAGAAACATTCTAGTTGAATAGGAAACACCAATTTGAACGTTTGTAAGTGAATTTGAAAAAGAAAATAAAAAACAAATTTAATGAAGAAAAAAGTTATGTTATAAGTATTAAGTATCTAATCCCATATATATGATGGAGAAAAATTAAAGAATGTTTCATCAAATATAAATAAATGTTAAAGAATAAAAAATGTATCATGATTAACAATTAAGTCATTAATCTTGAAAGATCGTTTTAATCTTCTATTTAGCTTTCACCGAAAGAAGTCGCTCTGCTGCCTCCATATTCCCTCACTTCCACTGTCGATAAAAACTTTAATATAGAATTTTTTTTTACTAAATAGCCTTATTAATAATAGTTTTGAACTCTGAATTTGAATATTACTACATTACGAAGTCATTTAATATTAAGAGCAGAAAGAGAAAAATATATAATAAAATTCTCTTGATTTCATAAATTGAACAAGTAAACTGAAATAACTATTTTTAGTATAAGTGCCGAGTAAATAAAATGGAGGGAGTATATTTATATATTTGTATTGAATGATAATTAATTTTAAACAACTATGTTTAGTATAAGTGTTGAATAAAATAAGACGGAGAGAGTATATATATATATATATATATATATATATATATATATTTTGTACTGGATGAAAATTAACTTTAGACAATATTGATGTATTCATCATGAATATATATATATTTTGTACTGGATGAAAATTAACTTTAAACAATATTGATGTATTCATCATGAAATGCAATAAATAGGAGAAGGTTGAAAAAGACATTTTGAAGAGTTACAACTTTTCATTTTCCATTTTAGTGAGTAATTGAATCTCATAATTAAGAGAGGTAAAAGAGAATGACTTTAATTTTTTAAGCTTCTTGAAATGATATTTCCATTAATGAACTACTTCATTTTAATATATTTTTGTTTTTTAATTAAAAATGAAAGGATGAATTAGTAAATATTTAGATTTTATAATAAAAATAGAAATAAGTGAAATGGTAAATGTGAGGCATTTAAATTCTTACATAAAGAACAAAAATAAATGAAGACAGCAATAATTGATACATCTACTTTTATATAATAATAAATAAAATAAAATATTAAGAAAATTGTCATAAAGATGAGCAAAAAGAACCTGGTATCATGAATTAGCACCCTACGAGGGTGTGTTTATAAAAAAATAATGTGTGGATATATGTACACCAATCATGAGTGTGTTTAATATTTCAATTAAAAAATCTTGAGTATGCAATAAACCCAGGGTGTCCATCCATCATGGTTGGGCCAAGTTTTTTTTTTTTTTTTTAAAAGATAAATAAAATCCCTAGCTAAAGAGAAGTGCCACATCACTTCTCTAATTTTATACTATATAAAATGTAGTTTTACATTCTATAGTTATAACCTAACTTATTATTAGTTATCACAAATTACAAAGGTTATAATTGTAAACATAAATTTTCATTAACAGAATTATCATAAGTTACAACGGTCACAAAATCTTTGACTTACTTGCAAGTGTTAAATTGGTATAATTTAATTAGTTAGTAGATAATGATGTTATATATTATTTAGTGAAATGACGGAAAACATTCAAAAATAAATAAAATGATCTTTTAGGCCATAAAGAGGTGTACGTCATCTTATATATATAGGTGTTTTTATAGATGTTCATAAGTATTAACTTTATGTCTTAGTACTTTCATAACTTTCATTGACCTTCTTTAAAATCATTAAAAAAAGATTTTAAAAAGAAACAAAAAAAATACAAAATTGAACTCGTTTGCCGCAAATTCATAAAATCAAATGGAATGAACTTTTTTTTCTTTTATCTTAAATACGTGCTGATAGAAAATTATTATTGAGGGGATTACTACAATATGAGAGGATTATTACAATGACCATAAAAAATTATTATTAAGAAGATTAACAAAGAGAAGAGTAAAGAATTGAGTGTAATTAAGAGGATTAACAAAGTGGTCCTTTGAATTTGTGGCATAACACAAAATAAATAGAATAAAATTTCACAAGATCAAAATTTTTAAAAGTAATAAAAGAGGAAAAAAGTGAAAAAATATAAAATTTTGATCAATTAACTGCACATTGCCCTCTAATAGATCACAATTATATTCAAATAGAGATAGCATATTTAAAAGGTAAATGCTAATATATACAATACAATACAATACAATACAATACAATACAATACAATACAATATAATACAATACAATATAATATAATACAAATGCTTTCTGGAACCGAAAGAAGCATATTGTTTCTTTTCCTTATGAAAATGACTTTAGTGAAGAAAAGATTCCTACAAAATCTCGACCCTGTCAAATGAATACAGAGTTAGTGGAATTCTGTAAGACAGAAATTGATAATCTTCTACAAAAGGGTCTTATAAAACCCTCAAAATCTCCTTGGTCTTGTACCGCTTTTTATGTCAATAATGCTGCTGAAAAGGAACGAGGAGTACCTCGACTAGTTATAAACTATAAACCTTTGAATAAAGTTTTAAAATGGATTCGATACCCTATACCGAATAAAAAGGACTTACTTTCCAGATTATATGATGCTAATATATTTTCTAAATTTGATTTAAAATCTGGATATTGGCAAATTTAAATTGATAAAAATCATACTTATAGAATTGCTTTTAATGTCCCTTTTGGACAGTATGAATGGAATGTCATGCCATTTGGTTTAAAGAATGCTCCTTCCGAATTTCAAAAGATTATGAATGACATTTTTAATCCCTATATGGACTTTATCATTGTCTATATTGATGATATTTTAGTATTTTCAAAAACCCTTGAGTCTCATTTTAAACATTTGTATACGTTTAAACAAATAATTATTCAAAACGACTTAGTCATCTCTAAACCAAAGTTAAGTCTATTTCAGACAAATATTAGATTTTTAGGACATAATATTTCTCAAGGTTTTATTGAACCTATACAATGAGTTCTAGAATTTGCTAAAAAATTCCCTGATATTATTACTGATAAAAAACAGCTTCAAAGGTTTCTCGGTAGTCTTAACTATATTTCCCCTTTTTATGAAAATTTGTCTAGAGACTTAGCTCCTTTATATGATAGACTAAAAAAGGATCACAAAACTCCTTGGACTCAAGCACACACTGATTTAGTAAAATTAATTAAAAACAGAGTTCAAACCCTTCCTTGTACTTCTCTTGCAAACCCTAACTGGTTAAAAATCGTTGAAACTGACGCTTCAAATATTGGATATAGCGGAATACTTAAACAAGTTAATCCCCATACGAAGACCGAATGTTTGATTCGATTTTATTCTAGTAAATGGATGGAAAGTCAGAAAAAATACGCCACGGTAGCCCATGAAATGTTAACTATTGTAAAATGAATTTTAAAATTCCAAGATGATTTGTATAACCAAAAATTTATAATTAGAACTGATGCTCAATCCGTCAAATTTATGTTTAATAAAAATTTCAAACATGATGCCTCTAAATTAATTTTTGCGCGGTGGCAAGCTCAATTAGCCCCTTTTGATTATGAAATACAATATAAAAGAGGTAGTGAAAATTCTTTGCCTGATTTTCTATCTCGAGAATATCTAACATGAATTTTTATACATACTTCCTCTCTGAGAAAACTATAATAACTATTATCAAATGCATTCCTCTAAACGAAGATATTCATTTTCTTATCTTAGAAACTCTAATTCGTAGCCTAATCGAAAAATAAAATTTTGTTCACCACGACGAATTCCTTGAAAAAGAAATTTATTGGTTTGATATTGACTTAAGTGATTAATGTTTACAGATATAATGAAGTTCTTTCTACACTTCTTCTCTGCAAAGTTCTTAATCACCTTTATAAAAGCAGTTCCTCTAAATATGGATTTACACATGCTCATACTACGGAAAGTCATTGAGGACCTTATCACAAAGGACACACTTTATGAAGATCTCTCTGAATATATGTCATGGTATGCTGATCAAATTCCTGATTATTAATGCAGTATGGATCCTCCTTGGCAACTCGCCAAAGGTAGAGGACGAGGTGGAAGAAATCAAAACTCTTCATATCAAGGAGGACGAACAAACCCTTCATATTTTGATCGAAGAAATTTTGCATATAGCTCTGCAAGTTCTAATTTCCCTATATTGCAGCAAGGAAATAGAACTTTAATTAATTCAAAAATTCCTCGAGATGAATCTTCATCATTCAAAACTCTGAATATTGGTTCTTCTGTACATTTAGAAGACATTCCTGAAAATCATCCATTATACAAACAACTGCAATCTTATCTATCAGATCAACAAAAAACTGCAGATTCTTTTGCGTCCATAGTTCAAGAAAATTCTGAAGATAAGCCTTCATATGAAAAACTGGATGCTAGAGAACTTATATTATATATTGAAAATCAGCATATTCCCGGACAAGAAAATTCTGAAGAAGCATGGAGACTACTCAAAAATTACCTTACTGCCAACGTATATTTTACTGGCGAATCATACAAAACTCGAACTTATTATAAACATATTTTAGTACAAACCTTCAGTGCAACCTTTGATCACAGCCCCCTCGGAGAAACTACCCGTGGAGTTCATGGATACTCCAAAATGGTAATTAAAAAACTTATTCCTATTGAAGAATGGGGAATTTCGTCAATAACTCAAAGATCTATGCCAATGGGACCAATGGCCCAAACACTTGCCAATTTCACTTACTGGGATTATATTAAAGCCTTTTCTCAAGTATTATATTATAATAATTATAAGCACAAACACACTTGGTTCATAATAAAATGCAAATGATAGAAGAATATTTATCAGAGGTCCGAGATAAATTACTTCAAACTGTTGAGCAAAATTCAGACATATCAATGAATAGTACCGAAACAAATACTGAAGATATTACTGATTCACAACCTCCGAAAATTCTGATAGAAGAAGAAAAAATTGAAAAAGCTGAAGCATTCATCAAGAAATGAAAAGGAAAAGACAACACATGACTGATGGATAAGACTGTAATAATTTTCTCTTTGTAATAGTAAAATCACTGTGCACAGGGACCCATCTATTACTGTGCAAGATTCTCTTTTTTATTATTTATAGGTGCCTCATTCTTGAGAAGAGGCAGGAGTTCAGAAATTCTCTCCTTTTATTTTTCAAAAACTCTCCCTCTCTCTCTCTCTCTCTCTCTTTGTAATATATTCAAGAATTAAATAAAGAAGAAGCTACTTGCTTACTACTATTTTAGTTGGGTTCCCGGCTAGTCAGGTACATATCTATTTACTACTTATAGTCATTTACTTAAACTTCTACCATAGTACAGCCGTGACTATGTCCGACCAAAAAATTTTCTTATATCTATGTTGAAGATCTAACTTCGCTGACATGTTAACTATGAAAGCTCCAGACTCTATCAAAATATAGAAGAATCTTTTTAATTTCTTGACTTGGTTCCAAAATGGAGGTACAGTCGAGTTCAATACACTTATGTTAACCTTGTCTCTGTGACGCCGTCTAGTAAGTTGTGCTTCTCTAGCCCGTATTGTTGAGAAAAGGGCGAATTTCCACACAAATATCAAGAATCAATTGATTAGAAATCATTTTTATTTTTTCTTGGACTTTTACTGATTTTAAAGTATCAAAAATATTAATACTCAGTAGTTCTAATTGTAAAAAATTAATTTGTTTTTGTTTCATATTGATAAGGGTATTTATATCTCTTGTTACAGGATTAGTAGCAAAAGGATAAGAGATTTGTTTATTCTTATAAGTAGCCTTAAAACCATTTACATCAATATGTGTATAAGGATAGATAGCATTTATAAAAGGTGTTCCTAAGATAATAGGAGGATATAACTGATTTTTTACTAAAAAGAAAAAATGAGGGATGCAGACTTTATCTCGACATATATGAGTATTTGGTAATTTATAGTTGATATCAAGAGTATGACCAGATGCAAATTTTACTATGTGAGTAGTTTTTTCAAAATACCTGGTTGGAATTAGTCCTTCTTGAATACAACTAACATCAGCACCACTATCAATCATAGCAACATTAGTGACAGAAAATTTCTTATTTATCAAAATAGTGCAATTTATATACCATTTATGAGCTGTAACTATTTGCATCATCCCCAAGAAATAATCTCTTTTCAAATCTTCTGTTGGACTAAGTTTATCAATTTCATCATTTTCAGAGTATTCCAAATCCTTATCTTTTCCTTTTGAGGTAAAAGAAGTTTCAGGGATTTCAATAGTCTTTTCTTCAATTTTCGAAATTCTATGATCGGAGATCATCTGATTTTGTTTTAAGGAAACAATTTCCCTTTTCAATTGTTCAACTTCGATTTTTAAATCATTAAAGGTAGTATCTCTACCTGGGGTTTTACTCAACGCAAGACGTCGATTAACTTCGGCTAAGGAATAAGACATGTGATGATTATCAAAAGAGTTATCTTTAGAAATACTAGTATTAATAGAAGTTTTTTGAGTAGCAAAATTAAGGATTTTTTCACGCAATTTTTCATCAGTAACTTCTTTTAGTAATTCGAGAACATTTTCAGCAGTAAGAGTTTGAAATTTTAAATCAAGATCTTTGAATTGCGCTTGAAGTTTATACATCATTTCATCACAATTGCAAACATCATTATCACAATCATTACATTTATTAACCTAACTGAGCTCACTATCAGAATTAGGTAATTCAAAATCATCTTCAGAAGTAGAATCAGATTCGGAATCAGAGGTATACAATAAATTATAAACTTGGTCATGTACTTCTTCAGAAAGTCCTAAGGACTTGAGTTTTTGTAATTTGCAGTTTGGAGCTATATGATCATACTGGTTACACTTATAGCATTTAATTTTGGCTAATTCTCTTTTGGATCTATTTTTCGTGAATCTGGTAGACTTACGAAAGGATTTTCTAGTTTCACATTCTTCCTTGATTCTATACCTAGAACGTTTATTTCTATAGGATTTATTAGGCTTGGAATATCTTTGGGGTTTACGTAAGAAAGGTTTATCCATACCAAATTGCTCACAAAAGTCTCCTAATTAGGATTTTTCTCTGAGTTTATCAAGCTTAATTTGTCTAGCTAATTTCAACTCGTTGCAAAGGGCTAAGCCTTCTTGAGTACAAGCTACAATAAGCTGACCATAAGTTTTTTCTGAATACTGGACTTCTCCATAAGATCCTCTAAGAGATTTTCTAACTCTTTCAGCAAATAAAGGTGGAAGGCCATCAATGAATTTAGCTTTCCAATGGTCATACTTACTTTCGGGTAAATCCATAACCCTACTAAGAAAGGTATCTTTATACCATCTAAATTCGCCTAAGTGTTTACATAAAGGTATCTTTATACCATCTAAATTCCCCTAAGTGTTTACATTTTAAACCATTAAGAAGGGTCCTAATGTTTTCATACTGATTAGTAAATCTTCCTCCAAAATATTCAATAATTGTAAGCATAAGGGTATAGACAGCATCTGAACGTCCTGCCCGAAGAGGTCGTCCTAGATTATCTTTCCCGGGTTTATCATTGGTGGCATTAAAAATAGCCTCGCGTTTATCATCGTCCAAGAAATTATCCCACCAGCCTCGAAGTTGGCCAGTAAATCCTGCAACAATCATTTTACAAATTGTTGGTTCGGTGGATTGGCCCAATTTTCTGGCGAAGCAGTGGCTGTGGCAATAGTAGCATACATGGACATACGATGGATAAGAATAGAGATTTGTCGGTCAGATAATCCGTCAATATTCCATTCATAAATGGCTTCTCCACTATAAGAAGTATTTGTATGATTCCATTCCCTTTCCTCTATCAGAACATCTTGAGGAGTTGGGCGTGGATAATATGCAGTAGACATACGGGGAATATCAGCGTATTTCTTTTCCGGTTGTTTCTTAATCATACCTTTCAGCTTATTTAGCTTGGAAGAGATTACATCTCCAGTATTTTGAGTAGACTCAATATTATCAGCAAAATTAGACTCAAGATTTTGTACAAAATCATCAGAAATATTAAGAGGTTGAATGTTTAAACGAGAGAATTTTTTATCTAAGAGTTTCTCTAATTGGTCTAATTGATAAACTTTTTCAAATCCTTCTATTTCAGGAGGTCTTTGAATACAAGGTTCTGATAAAATATATCCTTCTTCATCAGTGATTTTGGAAGTAGAAGGAATGTTAGAGGAATTCATCTGGGTGCTAAGTTTGTTAACTAACTCAATTAATTCGTCAAGTTTTTTATCAAGAGAGGAAATATGTTCTCCTAAAACCTTAACATAAAGACTCAAATAATTATTTTGGGCGATAAGGTTATTTATTTCAGAAACAGTAATTTTTCCCACATCTTCACTGACAAACTTTTGAAAAGCAGAAAAAGTCATGCCAGTATTATTGGGCAATATAAAGGAAGACTGAGGAGGATAGAGTGCTTGAGTAATTGTGCCATCAGAATTTTGATAAGATCTTTCGATTATTTTGACATATGGCGGTAAATATGCAGACATGAACCATGGTACAAAGAAAATAATTTTATTATGTAAAGCACAAATTTCATAGAATTCTTCCGAAATATTTCGTAATTCATCAGGAGTATAAGTTTCAAAAAACCATGTCCTAAAGGTTTTCCATTTTTCAGAAAAAAATTCTTTATGAATATATTTTCTTGCCTGAGAACCAGGACTAAAATCAATAAGTTGCGTCATCATGGTTAAACAGAATTGATGTCAAAATCCATTTCAGATGGGGTAGGATTTTCATTATCAAAATCTTGAACTATATTAGTTTTTGAGTTGATTTTTATCTTTTCTACACCTTTAGGTGTAATATGCGAATCTGCAGAATTAATAGTATGCAAAGATGCCGCTCGATTCCTAGCTGGACCATACTGAGGTTCTATAGGAGAAATATGATGAATAGAAGGAAGTCTTCGTGGTATTGAGAAAGAATTTCTATAGACTGGGGAATTACTATCAAATTGTAGACAAATTCGACCATCTGGATTTTGAGTTACTTGAGTTAACTCTGAATTAGTCACATCGTCCGCCAATTGTTTTGGGGAAGTGACTGAATTTAAAATCCATGTTTGGGGGAAATCAATTTCATCCCATCTAATAGGTCTTCGGGTAGTGACCCTAGATTTTATAAAATTAGTTTCAATAAGCATAGTGCAATCAGAATTATCATCAATTAACTTACATCGAGGATTTAGAGTTGATAATAATCGATAGTATATTTGGTAAGATAATCCTATCAGTTCAGATCCAGGGGCATAATCATATCCATGAGTTTTCACATTTAAGGTTAAAGCATGAAGAATATTTACATCAGTTAGAGATAATTGTAAATTTGGCTGAGTATTAAAATATACAGGACCATAAGCAAGAGTAGATTCAATAGACCCCATTAAGGATTTTCGAAAATTTAGATATCTAGCATCACGGAAAGCAGCTAAAAATGTTTCAGGGAGACCCTTTAGGGTTAAAGGTCGAAAGGCAATTTGTACTAAGCCAATATGCATATAATTATAATTACGTTTAAAAATATCAATATCATGCTTATTTAGGAGTTGACTAGTCTGTTCATCAGCATTTAAAGCAAGAGATTGTTCAGTTGTTTTAATAATTTGTTTATGTTTTATTTTATCAAAAATCCATATTCATATATGGTTTTTAATTCAACTTTTGGAATTGTCCTTTTATTCAGTAGATCCATATCTTGAGGTAAATCTACCTCTTCGATTTTTGTACTTTTAGTACTAACTTCTCCCATATCCATAGTTATATAATACAATACAATATAATATAATATAAGTTTTATATTAGCAATAAAATAATCTTAATATAAAAAGTTCAACATTTTATAATAAAATCTTATTCTTGAAAAGTACATATATATGTTATATTTGAAGAAATAACTAATTGACAATACTAAAATAAACAACAATAAGTGTATATACATTATTTACAAATCATTCAAAAAAAATACATTTTAAAACTGATTTAACCATCTCTCTCGATGAATTAAACTTTCTTCTTCATCATGACAATGAATTGATATGATACTAATTTGACGATCTCTCTTTTGATGAATCTTATATCATCATCAAACTTCCTTCTCAGTATTGATAAACTTTTGTTTGGCTAGAAAATTATTTGATCAAATATTTGTAAGCGATGCTTTCTCGTGAAGCTCCATGATTTTCGGTTACTTACAAAGTGAGCAACCTGATTTAGTTCTTGAGTTTTTTTGTGACATATTAGTTGTTGGCGTAAAATCAAATGACATAGAAAGTTGATATTGATATGGATACGGCTTGGTGGTTAAGGAATCCATCCCACTGGCCACACACAAAAATGGAATTTCCTCGATTTAAAGGAGGAGATCCTCGTGGTCGGATATTGAAGGCTGAAATTTTTTTTCGATACTATCAAACACATAATGATTTAAAGGTGGATATTGCAGCCATGTATTTAGAGGGTGATGCGCTTGATCTCTTTGCATGTATTAATAGTGAGCGTACACTATTATATAGGGAGGACCTTGTTAAAGCTTTACAAGAGAACTATGGTCCTACAGAATTTCAGAATCCAGATAAACATTTATGTAGTATTCGACAATTGGGCACAGTCCAGGAATATCGCCAGGAATTTGCTAAACGATCTGCCCGAGTCAAGAATTAGCCAGAACATTGTCTTTTGGGAGTGTTTCTTACTGGACTTAAAGAAGAACTCAAAGTAGATGTGAGAATTCACAAGCCCAGAACAGTGTATGAAGCTATGAGCCTTGTTGTGGACTTTGAGAAAAAAATGGGTTCCAATGGTGGGAATAAAGGTTCACAATGGACAAATATGTCATGATCCAATACAAGACAAATGGGTTATGCGCGTAACACTCTCCACCAATCAGCAGGCAACCAACTTATGTCATGAACAAATCCAAATTCTGCATAAATATCTTCTCGTCCTTCTCAGAATCGTGCTTGGGATATAGAGAAATAGAATCGCATAGCCATCATTGCAAGACAACATCTCTCACTCTTATGGAGACAGACGACAACATTGAAGGGGGTGAATTAGTGGAACAAATGGCAAGTGACGTTATTGACAGGAATGCAAGTACAAATGACCTTGCTGAAATTTCATTCCATGTCTTTCTAGGTAACACAAAAGGCACAACAATGAAACTTCAAGGGACTTTAAATGGACGCAAGGTGCTACTTTTGGCTGATAGTGGATCATCCCACAATTTTATCTCTAAGAAAATTGTTCAAGAATTACAGTTGCTGGTTCACATTGTGCCCTATTTTGGAGTCCAGATCGGCAATGGAGAAATCATATGTTGCAACCGTCTATGCCAAAATCTGGTTGTGAAATTCCCTAGATTAACTATTGACCAAGATTTCTATCCTTTCTCTGTTGGAGGGGCTAATTCGGTGCTTGTAATTTGTTAGGACCGAAATAATTAGGTGTCATGTGGAAGCTAGCAAAGCAAATCTTGAAAGACGCCACGTAAGAAGATAAATGAGAAATATATCAAACGAGACACAATAATTTAACGTGGTTCGGTCAATCAACCTACATCCGCAAAAGGAGATGAGCAATCTACGATATAAAAGAGAGTACAAACTGTCAAGAGAGACAACCTCACATAATTCACTTAGAATAAAAAGAGGTTTACACAAGTGATATTGCAACACTTATCTCACAAAGTCTCCCCCCAAACGAAACTCTCAAACCCCTAGGACTACATTGTGGATGCTAATAAACTAGAAGAAAAGAGCCTCTATTTATAGAGTCTATAACCTTTTCCTATAAGAATAAGGATTAGCCAAATATGGAGAATTTAGGTTTTCTTTATCCTAAAGGGAAACTCAATTATGGTACCTAAAGGAAAACCTAATTATGGTAAGAAAGTCAGGACAAACACTGATAATTCTCCACCTTCTTCACGTAGTCTTCATGAAATTCAATCTCCATCTCCAAAATCTCCTCCATTAAATTTTTGTCTCTACACAGAGTAACACTCAAACCAAAATCTTCATTATCGTCAAATAGGTTACGACTAAAACTGAATCCGCCAAGATGAACACCCGATTTAACCTCGCTTTGATACCACTTGTTAGGACCGAAATAATTAGGTTTCATGCGGAAGCTAGCAAAGGAAACCTCGAAAGATGCCACGTAAGAAGATAAACAAGAAATACACCAAAAGAGACAATAGTTTAACGTGGTTCGGTCAATCGACCTGCATCCAAAAAGAGAGATGAGCAATCCACTATATAAAAGAGAGTACAAACTGTCAAGAGAGACAACCTCACATAAATCATTAGAATAAAAAGAGGTTCACACCACGTGATACTGCAACACTTGTGTCTCACAAAGTCTCCCCCCAAAAGAAACTCTCAAACCCCTAGGACTATATTGTGGATGCTAATAAACTAGAAGAAAGGAGTCTCTATTTATAGAGTCTATAACCTATTTCTATAAGAATAAGGATTAGCCAAATATGGAGAATCTAGGTTTTCCTTTTCCTAAAGAGAAACTCAATTATGGTACCTAAAGGAAAACCCAATTATGGTAAGAAGGTCAGGACAAATACCAACAAAATTAAGTGGCTTGCGTCTTTAAATACAGTCCAAGCTAACTGGAATGAAATGTTTTTTATTTTTAATTTAAATAGGAAGCGGTATAAGCTTCAGGGGGTTCCACCTGAATCAAATGCACCAGTTGCTTTCCAGCTTTTCTCCAAAGAGGATGACACTACAGGTAAGTATCTACCCATCGATATTCAAAGTTTGCTTCACAAGTTTGAATCAATTTTTGAAGAACCTAATGATCTACCACTTTTTCACCAACACACCCAATGTGAAGGAATTAGGTGGATTTCTTGGGTTAACATGTTATTATCGCAGATTTGTGAAGGGTTATGGGATGATGGCTCGACCACTCATTGAACTTACCAAGAAAAATGCTTTTCAATGGTCGATCTCCACTGAATATGCTTACCAACTTCTCAAGCAAGCTTTAAGAACTATTCCGGTACTATGACTTCCAGATTCCACTCAACTATTTGTGGTGGAATGTGATGCTTCATCAGAAGGAATAGGGGCTATTCTTCTTCAGGATGGACATCCGATTGTGTATTTTAGTAAGGGACTTTCTTTTTCTAGTCGTTTAAAGTCTACCTATGACCGGAAATTGCTTGCTCTTGTTTTAGCTTTGCAGAAATGGAAACATTACCTCTTGGGCCATCATTTTTATGTCAGAACAGATTGTTGACGCCCAAATTTGGCTCTTCGTGCCTAAAATTAATGCTTTCAAGCTTTTTGATCGTTAAAGGGCACAAAATGTAATTTTTTTTACATATTTTTAGATTTTTTAACAAATTATTGATAATCGTCATTATTTTATAATTTTTTCATCAATTTTTTTCATATTTTTAATTTTACATAATTTATTAATAATTATCTTTAATTTCATAAATTTTAGGATTTTTATCAGTTTATTATCATTTTAATATTTTTGCATAGTCATCTGCATACGCACACAACATAGCATTGTATATCGTTATCGTACAGTATAATTTTAATTATTTTATAGCATAACATTTTTTTCAAGATAATTATATTTTTTATTTATTATATATATATTTTTTGTAATTATATATCGGTATTCATTATTTTATATGTTTTTTAATACGACCTGCAAAAGCCGAGTCGGATCAATTATTTCAACACACAGTACAATAATAATTTGGTGTCTTTATCACATTAATACAAATAATATTAAACACATTAATACAAATAATATTAAAGTAATTTTTTTTTCCTATTTACTCCACTTTTTTTTAATTTCCCACATCTTCTTTCCCTAATTTAAGGGATATGTTAAAAGAAAAAAATATATTTGATAAAATATTTTTTTTAAATACACAACACAATAAATACACAAAATAAGCACATACACGACATAACATCAAATTTTTTATAATATTTTAAATTAATTATATTTTTTCAATATTTTCAACATTATTTATATTTTTTCGTAATTTTAAATTAATTTTTTTTATATTTTTACGATTCACAAACACTGAATCGGATTAATTATTTTTACACAATATAATATAAAATAAAAAAAGGGGAGAGAAACAACACAAAATAAGGGAAGCCACAAGATATATTGAGACTTTTTTCTTTAAATATACACTCCACACAATTACATACACTATACACACACATAATCCACACCCCAAAATATTTGATCTCCTTCTCTCTCTCAACCTCCCGCCCCTCTCTCTCTACTCCCTCTCTCACTTATTCTTTTTAAAAAACTTAAACCTCATCACCATCGGTGGACCACCGTGAAGCTTTCCCTTCCCATACTTCCCACACCCCTTACATCTCTGCCACCACAGCTCCAGCCGGCAAAAATCCGGCGCCTCAAGCTGCCAGCCACCAGTCCAACCACCATCCCCTTTCTTTTCTCCCCCCAATTTTCCTCTCTCCGACGCCTCACTGTCGACCGCCGGATTTAATTGTCAGACGACTGGCGACCACAAATCGCTACTGCTCCTTGCCGCCTCTTTCTCTTTCCCCTTTTTCTCCATTACTGGAGGAAATTGTCTCGTCAGAGAAATGGCTAGATCTAGCCCGATTCGTGCTTCTCCAGCGTTGCTTCGGTGAAGCCCGTTGAAGCAACGTCGGCATTATAATTGTTCAAATTTTTTCTTTCTTTAATCTTCGATTATTATGTTGATTAACTATTATTTCTCTCAACATTTCTCCATTATATGTTCATGGATTTTGTTGTACTGTTTTTTTTGAATTGTTGTTGACATTTGGTTGGCTCCGTGAATTCCGGTGAACCTTTGACATTGTTGTCATACCATTATTGTAAGTTTTTTGTAGTTGTTGTTGTGGTCTGGCTCTCTGATTTTTTACTGATTCTGCATTTTTTTGGTGACTAACATTTTTCCGTTTGATACTACATTGATAACGAACAAGAAAGACTAACACTTGGCCAATGAAATTATCTCTCCGTCTGGATATTTGAGGCCACCCCATTACAAAAGGCGGACTTTATTTTTTAAATTTATTATTTTATATTAAGGGCCGATACTTGGCCGATGAAGAAATTTTTTGTCGATTTTTGAGGCCTTCAAAAATAAAAAGACGGATATTACATATATAAATACGTAATAAAATAAATAAATTTGGACGATGACAAAATTTTTATTACAACGCAAAAGATTTTAGGACTCGTATCTTGGCAAGACGATTTAGGACGGTCAATAAATTGACCAACCACTTCGTAGCCATGGCGTAGCTAAAATTTAATTCGAGCCCATCTTTTAGCAAAAAATATATTTTTAAATACATGTATGCACACTTACCTTTTAAATTTATTTTGATAATTATTTATTTGTTACTAATATTTTTATTACATGTGCTTGTACAAGTTCTCGGGAATACTCGTCGGGAATGATCTCCAGAGAAGAGCTTGAATTTTTTTTTTCGTATTTGTATTCTCTTTTATTCTTATCATTGTACAAATATTAATTATAGTGAAATCTTTATTTTTGGGGCGCTGGGCGGGGATGTTCTTTATTTATACAATCCTTACTACGCGTTAGGCAAATTTAGGCTGTTAATATTTATAGTAAAATTAATTTAGATATTTTATTAAATAATTCACACTTTTTACACTAAAAAGAATTATGTAATTTTTTATTTAAAAACAAAATCTTTTTCTATTCAATCTTTGCCTTTCTTTTTTATATATCCTTACATACGTTTGTTTATACATCTTTACGCGTGTTTATATATATATATTTTGCAATAACATATGTGTTATATTATTTTTGTATTTGCAAACATTGATTTTTCTTTTTCTTTTTTAATAATAAACCTAAGTTTGGTCGGGAACCACAGTTGTGGATTCTGAAGATGCCTAGCCCAATACCTTCGAAATAATTTGAACCCTTACCTTGAATTTAAATTGGTTTCGTAGATTAGAATAAAGTCATACTTGTTTGATAAATAAATAGGTTTCCTATTTTTCCTTAAAATTAGGTGGAGACTCTATCCAAAATTTATTCTTTTAGAGTCCATTATATCGTGCTCGTTTTGACCCTAGATAAAAATCGGGTATGACAGTTTGGCGACTCTGTTGGGAATTCAAGGTTCTAACCATTACAGTCTTAGGTAACTATTTATGTTTTTTATACACTGTTATTTACTTTTACTTAATTGTTTTGATTTATCTTGTTTATGTGGCATAAGTTATTTTTTTTAATTATTTGTATAGATTATTTATTTATTTATTTATCGCTTTATATAAATTGACATTCTGTTCATATTCCCTCCATTTTGGAATACTGACACGCACACACATTGTCCATGCGGATTGTACACTGTACTTTCCCAAAAAATTTTCAAAGAACCTTATTTTTTAGAGTCGGCGCATGCGTGGGGTGAGCGGGAGTTTTATTTCCGTGGAACTACGTGCCTTCTGATATAGGAAATTCAAGTCCGTGTCTGCCCACTTTTAGTCAATATAGGTTATAGCTAAAATACCACCTTTTAGGTGCATGCATCATTAGACAGCTCTATGTTCAAAGGGTTCCCAACCCAAGTGACATATTATTATAATTTTTGTACATATTTGAAGGATTATTGTGTCTGTACATATTTATTTGCTCTAAATTTGTTATATGGATCAGTTAAAAGATGCACCTTAGCAACATCGCCACTAGCTGCGTATGTTTGAACTATGTTTTGACCTGATTCTTGTACTGACAAGATACGTAGGCAACCCTGCATTAGAGTTCGGTCTCTTCACTATTTTAGAATAATTTCTCCGGTGTTCAAAACGGGGGCAATATTCTGAAATAGTTCAAAATGCTCTCCAGATTCTTCAGGAGCACAACCAATAACTCCCAAATCCAAACCTTAATTACATTAGTGCCTAGCCGGCCTACTTTTAGATACTCACCTAATTTTTGTGCTAGAATACCTAGCCTTTTCTTTTGAACGCCGTAACTCATTAAATTTATGGCGTATCAATCCTCACTTTCAAAAGCAATGGTTCAATATATTTTTAGTTATAATAATCCTGCTAAATGCGGAGAAATAATGTCATAATTTCTTCAATGTCTGACTTTTTTTAATCTTGTCAGCATACTGCAGTTGTGTCAAAGCTCTTCCTAGCTTTACATCCATTTTTTCGATCATTTGATCAGAATAATTTTGATGCTAAAAGTTGTTCTTTCTTGATCGTCTTTCACATTATTTTTATGAATGACCATCAATTTTTTTTGCACATACATATTTGCAAATTTTCCTAAACTACGCAGACCTGATTCTTGTTTTCACAAGATACGCAGGCAACCTTCATTTGGGTTCGGTCCCATTCTTTTTTAAAAAATAAAATAAAATTGACTTAGTTGGTACCAATACAGTTAGGAGTATGGATGAGAAAGAACAAATTGGTATGATGAAAAGGGCTGACTTCATGGTAAACCATAGATTCTTTTGGTACCTTTTATCACACCTGAGTACCACTTGAAAAATTCTCTTGCATAAATATAAGACAAGAACGAAATCAACCTCATCGTTTCATGCGCATTGTGTGGTGAGCTTTAGTTTAATTTGTTGCATTGCATTGTTGATCTAGAACTTGACCTAAATGTTCACTGAGGCAAAATTCTGAGTTACGCTTGGTTTAGGAAAGGATCGTAGGCTTTCTTTGATCCGATTGAGCATTTTACAGCCCACCAAATGACATTTATCCCTAGCACTCCCTTATTTTGAGCTTAAAACCTTTTCTTCGGATAACTGCATATGAACCTATTCTTTTTTGAGTGCTTACATGCACTATCCCTCTCTTGGCCCTACCTCCTTGAGTGCACTAAATACGTGTAATTTGTGGAAATAGATTCAAGATCAAAGACACAAAATGCAAAAGATATATTGTCCTAGATGAACAAAAATGAAAAACGACTTCAAAAGGAGCAAAGCCCCACAAAAAGAAAAGAAAAGGAAAAAATAAATAAAAAATATATAGTTTCTTGGAAAAATAGGAGAAAACTCCAACATAAGATTCAAAAGAAGTCAAAGAAAATACAAAAACAAGGGACAACGAAGCACAATAAAGAAGATCAAGCGTCAAAGCACAACAATATTGAAAGCACAAATACTGTGTAACACTCATTGAGGAATTAGTCACTTCCATCCCTAATATTATCCTACCTGTCCCCAAGCCTACATTACAAGCCAATAGCAAGTCCTACAGGATCCTATTCCAAGGGTTCTCACATTTGTGGATACTTATATGAAGGCCAAGCCTATGGTATCATAATTGCATGCATTGAATTTCTTTCTAAGTGTGAGTGTATTTCTCTAGACGTCCCCAAATTCAAAAAGAAATTACTTAAATATGTGAGAAATGGGACTTTCTTTCCGGAGAGGGCACTTGAAACATGAGAATAAGCATAGCTCAAAATCTTTGTTTGAAGTAAGACGATCAAATCTTGTCGGTACTTAGGTATGTCTGAGGTATCACTTGAAACTGTAGGAGTTACCCTGAAGTCGATCTCGGTCAGTCGGGAAAGAAATGGAGAATTCTTATACACTACTAATTATTGGTATCAACCGAAGTCAAGACAAAAATGTGCATTCTTATCTCTCAGCACTTTTTATCAAGAAAGTATATATATAAAAAATTCTTTCTTTTTTTTCAAGACATCCATATGGACATTTTTCACCTTTAGTTTAAGGAGCCCACTTTCTCATGCATGCATTTTTTTTAATTTTTATTTAAGGCTTTTAATTTTCAAATACGAATGTTTTGCCTTTTTCTTTCAAGCACATACCTTTAAATACCAACATTTTATTTTTCAGCCAGACGCTCATTTTTGAGTATTTTATATTTTTTATAGCTCCGCCAGTCGAGAGGCTATTACATTTTTTCTCCCAAGTCGAGAGTTTTTTGTACATCAATAGCCTCACTAGTTGGTAGGGCTATTAGATTTCAGTCAACTCACTAGTTGATGGCCTCAGTCTTCGTAAATAATTGGAGACGACAATCAACATAGTCATCGTAGACAATCG
Source organism: Capsicum annuum (assembly GCF_002878395.1). Lineage (NCBI taxonomy): Eukaryota > Viridiplantae > Streptophyta > Magnoliopsida > Solanales > Solanaceae > Capsicum > Capsicum annuum. The sequence continues at coordinate 214,363,458 of NC_061120.1, read as the reverse complement.
AAGACAACATTCATAACATAGTCTTTGTAGACAATCAGAGACATCATTTTATCATCAAGTCTCCGTAGACAATCGGAGATATCATACACAGTCTTCGTTTATAATCGAAGACAACACTCATGACATAGTCTTCGTAGACAATCGGATACATCATTCATTACATAGTCTTTATAGACAATCAGAGACGTCATTTTATCACTACTCTCTATAAACAATTAGAGATATCAACATAGTCTTTGTAGACAATCGGAGACATCATTTATTACATAGTCTCTATAGACAATCAGAGACGTCATTTTATCATCACTCTCCATATACAATTGGAGATATTAACATAGTCTTTATAGACAATCGAAGACAACATTCATTACATAGTCTCTGTACACAATCAGAGAAGTCATTTTATCATCAAGTCTTCGAAGACAATCAGAGATATCATACATAGTCTTCGTATACAATCGAAGACAACATTTATGACATAGTCTTCATAGACAATCAATGACATCATAAATGACACTGTCTCTATTGACAATCGGAGGTATCATTCAACATTAATGTCCGTAGACAATTGGAGATATCATACATCAGTCTTCATAGACAATTGAAGATAACAATCATTGTCAGTCTTTGTAAGCAATCGGAGAGGACAAATCAACATCAATCTCTATAGACAATTAGAGATGTCATCCATCAGTCTCCATAGACAATTGGAGCCATTATCCGTCAGTTTCGTAGATAATCGAAGACAAAAATCAATATTAGCCTATATAGATAATTGGAGATGTCATCAAGTCTTTGTATACAATCGAAGACATCACCATTCAACATTAGTCTCCATTGACAATTGGAGATGTCATCCTTAAGTCTTCATAGACAATTGAAGACAACAATCAGCGTCAGTCTTCGTAGACAACCGGAGATGAAAATCAATATCAGTCTCCATAGACAATTAGAGATGTCATCCATTAGTCTTCATAGACAACCGAAAAGGATAATCAACATCAGTCTTCGTAGATAATCTAAGACACCATTCATCAACATTAGTCTTCACAATTGAAGAAGCCAATAAGTATTAGTTTCCATAGACAACCGAAGACATCGTTTATGACACAGTCTCTGTAAACAATCGGAGGCGTCATTTATCATTAAGTCTCCGTAAATAATCGGATGTATCATACAAAGTCTTCATAGACAATCGGAAGTGAAAATTATCCATAAGTTTTCATAGACAATTGAATACGACAATTAACATCAATCTCCATAGACAATTGGAGCTATCATAAATCCATCCCCATAGACAATTAGATACGTCATCAAGTCTTTATATACAATCGAAGCTATCATCATTCAACATCAGTTTTCATAGACAAATGAAGACGACAATTAACATCCATCTCCATGGACAATTGGAGATATCATCAAGTCTCCGTATAATCAGAGGCATTTTTTATTCATTACATAATCTTCATAGACAATCGAAGATAATTTTAATTCATCACATAGTCCGTACCTAATCAGAGACATCTTTCATTCATAAGTCCCCGTAGACAATCGGAGACGTCATTCATCTTCAAGTCCCCATAGACAATGGGAGACGTCATACATCCTTTCAGTCAAAATACAATCCACAATAATAAGATAATTTTTTCCTTTCTCAGAAGACAGTATCAGCCATAAATCATACACTGGGACAAATTTTGAGAGTTGCCTCAAAATTTATCCTATCTTTTCATTTTGAACTACAATGACCTGATTCTCGTGACACTCGAGATATGTAGGAAGCTCTGTACAGAATTCAGTCGTCACAACCATAATCATTCTTTCTTCTCAAGAAGTACACAATCTTGTATCCCCAATATCTCACAGCTCGATACTGGGGCAATTTTGAATGAAGAATCGGGAATAGATGAACACTCCTCTTCCCAAATAGTCCTTCTTTTTATAATCATCATCACATGGTCTCTCACTCTTAAAAACAGGGCGATTCGCCTAATCTTTTGAACTACACCCGACCTGAACCTCATATAATTCGAGGTGTGTAGGCAACTCTAAACTAGAGTTTGATCAATTTTTTTAGGAAAAATAATTTTTTTATCGAGCAAAATTGTCTATACATCAACGTTTTCGTCTGAAGACTTCTACATCGTCTTCAAACGAAAAGGGATTGTTGTTGACACCCAATTTTGGCTCTCCATGCCTAAAATTAATGTTTTTAGGCTTTCTAAACTTTAAAGAGCAAAAAATATAATTTTTTTACATATTTTTAGATTTTTTTAACAAATTATTGATAATCGTCATTATTTTATAATTTCTTCATCAATTTTTGTCATATTTTTATTTTACATAATTTATTAATAATTATCTTTAATTTTTATAAATTTTAGGATTTTTACCAGTTTATTATCTTTTTAATATTTTTGCACAGTCATCTGCATACGCACACATCATAGCATTGCAATTCATTATTGTACAATATAATTTTAATTATTTTATAGCATAATATATTTTTTCAAGATAATCATATTTTTTATTTATTATTTATAATTTTTTTTGTTTTTATATATCGGCATTCATTATTTTATATGTTATTTAATACGACCCACAAAAGCTGAGTTTAATATATTATTTCAATACACAGTACGATAATAATTCGGTGTCTTTATCACATTAAAATAAACAATATTAATGTAATTTTTTTTTCCTATTTTCTCCACTTTTTTGATTTTCCCACATCTTCTTTCCCTAATTTAAGGGATATGTTGGAAGAAAAAAATATATTTGATAAATTTTTTTAAATACACAACACAATAAATACACAAAATACGTATATACACGACATAACATCATATTTTTTATAACTTTTTTAATTAATTACATTTTTTCAATATTTTCAACGTTCTTTATATTATTTCATAATTACAATTTTTTTTTTGTATTTTTATGATTCACAAACACTGAATCGGATTAATTATTTTTAAACAATATAATACAAAATAAAAAAGGGGAGACAAACACTACAAAATAAGGGCAGCCACAAGATATATTGACACCTTTTTCTTTAAATATACACCCCACACAATTACACACACAAACACATGCATAATCTACAACCCAAAAATTTGATCTCTCCCTCTCTCTCAATTTCATGCCCCTCTCTCTCTACTCCCTCTCTCTCTTCTTCTCTCTAAAAAACCATAGCCTCACCACCGGCGAACTGCCGCCGGTGGACCACCATGAAGCGTTCTTCTTCCCTTACTTCCCATACCTCTCACATCTCCACCGCCGCCGCTCCAGCCGGCAAAACTCTAACGCCTTAAGCTGCCAGCCACCAGTCCAACCCCCACCCCCTTCTTTTTCTCCACCCAATTTTTCTCTCTCCGATGCCTCACAACCGACCACCGGATTCAATTGCCGGACGACTGATATCACAAATCGCTACTGCTCCTTGCCACCTCTTCCTCTTTCCCTTTTCCCACCATTAATGGAGGAAACTACCTCGTCAGAGAAATGGCCAGATCTGGCCGGGCTCGTGTTTCTCCGGCGTTGCTCCGGTGAAGCCCGTTGAAGCAACGCCGGTATTATCGCCATTTTAAATTTTTCTTTCATTAAACTTCGATTATTATGTTGGTTAACTGTTATTTCTCTAACCATTGCTCCGTTATATGTTCATGGATTTTATTGTACTATTTTGTTTGAATTGTTGTTGACATTTTGGTTAGCTCCATGAATTCCGGTGAACCTTTGACATTGTTGTCATACAATTATTGTAAGTTAGTTGTAGTTGTTGTTGTGGTTTGGCTCTATGATTTTTTACTGATTCTGTATTTTTTTTCGTGACTAACATTTTGCCATTTGATACTACACTGATAACGAACAAGAAAGGCCAACACTTGGTTAATAAAATTATCTCTCCGTCTAGATATTTGAGGCCACCCCATTACAAAAAAACAAACTTTATTTTCTCAAATTTATTATTTTATATTAAGGGACGACACTTGACCGATGAAGAAATTTTTCATCGATTTTCGAAGCCTTCACAAATAAAAAGATGGATATTACATATATAAATACGTAATAAAATAAATAAATTTGGACGATGACAAAATTTTTATTACAACTCAAAAGATTTTAGGACTCGTATCTTGGCAAGGCGATTTAGGAAGGCCAACAAATTGAGCAACCACTTCGTAGCCATGGCGTATCTAAAATTTAATCCGAGCCCATCTTTTAGCAAGAATTATATTTTTAAGTACATATATGCACACTTACCTTTTAAATTTATTTTGATAATTATTTATTTGTTACCAATATTTTTATTACAAGTGTTTGTACAGGTTCTCGGGAATACTCATCGGGAATGATATTCAGAGAAGAGCTTGAATTTTTTTTTTCGTATTTGTATTCTCTTTTATTCTTATCATTGTACAAATATTAATTATAGTGAAATCTTTATTTTTGGGGCGCTGGGCAGGGATGTTCTTTATTTATACAATCCTTACCACGTGTTAGGCAAATTTAGGCCGTTAATATCTATATTAAAATTAATTTAGATATTTGATTAAATAATTAACACTTTTTACACTAAAAAACATTGTGTAATTTTTTCATTAAAAACAATATCTTTTTTTTTATTTAATCTCTGCCTTTCTTTTTTATATATCCTTATATACGTTTGTTTATACATCTTTACGTGCGTTTATATATATATATTGCAATAACATATGTATTATATTATTTTTGTATTTGCAAATATTAATTTTTCTTTTTATTTTTTAATAATAAACCTAAGTCTGGTCGGGAACTACAGTTGTGGATTCTGAAGGATGCCTAACCCATTCCCTTCGAAATAATTTGAACCCTTACCTAGAACTTAAATTGGTTTGGTAGATTAGAATAAAGTCATACTTGTTTGATAAATAAATAGGTTTCCTATTTTTCTTTAAAATTAGGTGGTGAATTTATACAAAATTTATTCTTTTAGAGTCCACTATGTCATGCTCGTTTTGACCTTAGGTAAAAATCGAGTATGACACAGATCATTATAGCCTCAAGTAGCTCCTTTCCCAGCGTATTACAACTGATGAGCAACAAAGATTATTGATGAAATTGCTTCCCTTCGACTTCACAATTATCTATAGAGCAGGGAAAGACAAGTTGGGGGTTGATTCTCTTTCAAGGAGGCCATTGAATGTTGAATCTTGTTATTCCTGTACCATTGGATTTTTCAAACTGGCAAGATTCTCTCCAAGAAGATACATATACTCGTGAGATTATTCAAGCAATCTACCAAGACCCTTTCTTGCAACCAGATTTTCACATGGTGGATCAGAAACTTTATTTCAAGGAAAGATTGGTTATTCCAGATCATTCTTCTGTCCGACAAAAACTTATCTCAGAATCACATGATACACCTTTTGCTGGACATGGAGGATATTTTAAAACCTTGAAACGCCTTTTATCTAACTTTTTCTGGCCAAGGATGAAGTAGGATGTTAAACTCTTTGTGTAGAACTGTATGGTTTGTCAACAGGTCAAATACCAAGCTTTGGCCCCTGCTGGACTTCTGCAACCATTGCCTTTACCTGATAGAATATGGGATGATATCTCACTTGATTTTATTATAGGACTTCCCAAATCTGGTGGTTATGACACAATTTTGGTTGTCGTAGATCGTCTTAGCAAGTATTCTCATTTCATCCCACTTTCTCACCCATATA